>NC_133329.1:247009826-247284826 GCF_042186555.1 Aquarana catesbeiana
AAGTCCAAGCTGCCATTCTGGAGACGCCTGTAGAACTCCGTCTGGGCGATGACTCCACCATCGGACATCCGGCCATTCTTCCCCACGTCCACATACAAGAAGTCGTAATTAGCCGACACCACCGCCAACATCACTATACTATTAAACCCCTTGTAATTATAATAGTACGACCCCGAGTTGGGTGGTGGGACGATGTGGACGTGTTTCCCATCAATTGCCCCTCCGCAGTTAGGAAAGTCCCACCGCTGGGCAAAGTGGGAGGCCACAGTCTGCCATTCCTGTGGCGTGGAAGGAAACTGTTGAGGAAAAAACAATAACCATTACTATTTTTTCACAGAAACCTGGCAAGCAGATTAGACACAAACATTATGGGTCAACCTCCAGATAGCATTTATTAAGGGGAATTTAACAACAACAAAGTATAAGGTACACCTATCATATTCCCCCTCCCCCCCTCATGGGCCATTTCTAACATTATAGGGGGGGGGAACTCTTGGACAGGTAACCCTCTTCACTTCATTGAGAGATGAATGCCTAAATACAGGGTATTACTTGGAACAGCCCCTCCTTAGTTACACTATTGGCAGCCCACTGGACAGGTAAGAAGTGTCATAATACAAAGATATAAATACACAGTGTACACATTTGAGCACATTTGGACATTCTGCTATTACCTATCAAGATCATAATAGGATACAAGAAATTTAAACAGTACCATTGGAAAGTATACAGGCAGGCCCTTGCACTACATGCTTTGGGGAATTAATCCATTAATCTGAGCACTAAAGAGATGGGTATAGTGTGTATGGGTTTGGCAAAGTCAGCAGATAGATGATTGAAGATAGAGAATTGGGATCAGCTGACTTAGCAGTTGGGGGAGGGAGGGTTACCAAAAATTTGGGGACACCACAAAAAAAAGCCTCTGCCACTCTGCCTGAATTTAAATAAAAAATAACATTTCAAAACATTTTAGGGGGTGTTTGGGGTAAAGCACTACTATGGAGCTGATAAAATACATTGTTAAGTGACTACATGAGGTGAATATAGGGCAGGAGACACCATGCTGGGGAGGTTATTGAAGGGCAAATATGTATGAAGGACCTAAAATAATAATTACATAAAAAACCAGCATGCATGAGGACAAAGGGGACATTCACAGCATATTACAATCATGGTAATTATGGAATGAGGGAAGAAATACAATATATTATCAAACATTCAATACAATAAAATGTGATATAAAAGGATAAAAATCTTACCTTCATATACTCCTTCTGCAGGACCTGGATGATGGCAGAACAGGTCTCTGGGATAATGATACCCAGAGCCTGGGGGGAGATGCCTGTCGAGAACTTCAAGTCCTGCAGGCTTCTCCCTGTGGCCAAATACCGCAAGGTAGCGACCAACCTCTGCTCCGGAGTGATGGCTTGCCTCATGCAGGTATCCTGCCTGCTAATATAGGGGGTCAGCGAAGCCAACAAACGGTGAAATACGGGGTCCGTCATCCTGAGAAAGTTCCTGAAATCATCAGAATTATTCTCACGGATCTCACGGAGCAAAGGCATATGACAGAACTGGTCACGCTGAAGCAACCAATTCTTGGTCCATGAACTCCTCCCCACCCTGTTCATGGACTGGACTTGTGTCAAGGTCAGGACCCCAACACCAAGCCCCCGCACAGCACGAACTCTACGAGGAGTACGCATACGAAACATGGCTAGAAAACGGTCGACTGCTCAGAACGAAGTAACAGAACGCACTGAAGAACAGCAAGGCCTGTGAAGAGCGACCTGAAAAACAGCAACGAGCGGACAAGATCGCACAGAAAACTCCAATACGAACTGACTGCACGCACTGAAGAGCAGATACAAACCCACAAGCACAAACTGAACGGCAGAAAACGATCTGAAAGCCACGAGTCTGAAAAAGCGCGAATCGTCTCTCACCAAACTTTTACTAACACGAGATTAGCAAAAGGAGCCCAAAGGGTGCCGCGCTTGGTTCTGAACTGGCCTTTTCTAGTCTCGTCGTACGTGCTTGACGTCACCGCGTTCTTGGCGATCGGAAATTCCGACAACTTTGTGCGACCGTGTGTAGGCAAAACAAGTTTGAGCCAACATCCGTCGGAAAAAATCCGAGGATTTTGTTGTCGGAATGTCCGAACAAAGTCCGACCGTGTGTACGGGGCATTACAATTCAATACTGCCACAAATGTGTGGCAAGTTATCCTTGCTATCTACCATACTACCACTACCATACTGGTAACGATTTACCATACTAACAATCCGAAAACTGGCAGAGCGTTGGACGAAGTTTTTCTTATGATTTCCGTATCGTGTGTAAGGGCCTTAACCACTTCAATACAGGGCACTTCTACACCTTCCTGCCCAGACAAATTTTCAGCTTTCAGCGCTGTCGCACTTTGAAGGACAATTGCACGGTCATGATATACTGTACCCAATCTAAATTTTTATCATTTTGTTCCCACAAATAGAGCTTTCTTTTGGTGATATTTGATCACCTCTGGGATTTTTATTTTCTGCTAAACAAATTAAAAAAAAAGTACAAAAAATTTTGAAAAAAAAATTATTTTGTTTGTTACAAAACATTGTAAATAAGTTTTCTCCTTCACTGATGGGGCTGCACTGACTGGCACTGATAAGGCGGCACTGATGGGCACCGATGAGGTGGCACTGATGATAAGCACTAATATGCAGCACTGAAAGGCAGCACTGATGGGCATGGATAGGCAGCATGGATGGGCACTGATAGGTGGCACAGATGTACACTAATGGATGGTACTGATGGGCATCACTGATTGGCAGACATCCATTGTGGGCACTGATTGTTATCCCTGGTGGCCATGGGTGGCATACCTGGTGGTCACAAGTGGTGGGCATCCTCGGGGGGCTGCGCTAATAATCAATCAGCACAGACCCCCCGTCAGAGGAACAGCCGATCGGCTCTCCTCTACTCGCGTCTGTCAGACGCAAGTGAGGAAAAGCCGATCAACGGCTCCTCCTGTTTACACTCTGATCAGCCGTGATTGGACACGGCTGATCACGTGGTAAAGAGTCTCCGTCAGAGACTCTTTACCTAGTTTGGTGTGTCAGACTGACACATTGCAACAATCGCCGTGATGCGCGCCCCCAGGGGTGCACAGAAGCTTGATATCCTGGCGGCGACGTCTGGTCAGGATATCGCAACCACTTTGCCGCTATCATTTTGCTATATTGCAGGTGGCAAGTGGTTAAGTAATCAGTGGGCACTATTGAATTCTACCATCCTGGAGTCACCTGGATTATATGTCAGGCATGTTATTAAGAATAAACGTTAGAAAAAAAACAATATGGTTCACTAAAGAGGTAAGTAGGCTAGTAAAGGAAAAAAAAAAAATCAGCATATAGCAGATTCAAGGAAACAGGAGTTGTAGCTGACAGAGAAGAGTAAAAAATAGACAAAAGGAGGTCAAACACATTAGTGCTGCCAAAGCACAGAAAGAGGAGGAAATTGCTAAATCTTTTAAGAAAAAACCTTTTTATAGGTACATTAGTGATAGAATGAAAAAATACAATGGGATCACTAAAACGAAAATTGGGCACATCACTTATGTTGAGGGAGACCTGGATGTAGCAAACCAATTAAACAATTACTTCTGTTCAGTTTTCTCAGGAATAAATTGCACCAACAATAACAAGTTGGGGAGCTAAAACGCATGCAATGAGGATTTTGAAAATCGTCTGCAACGAAATAATGTTAGAATTGTGGGTCTACCGGAGTGCATCGAAGGCAGGGACCCGACAGATTTCATAGAGCAATGGCTGATCACCATATTTGGCAAAGAGGCCTTTACACTGCTCTTCACAGTCGAACGGGCTCACAGAACCCCCACCCGCCCGCTTCCACCAGGTTATCCTTCGAGACCATTTCTAGCCAGGCTCTTAGAACTACAGGGATCGGGAGATCATACTGCGGCTTGCCAGAGAGCACTAGGATATACGTTACAACGGAGAAAAAAATCTCCTTTTACCCCGACTTTTCGGCCAAAGTGCAGTGACAACGGTCTACATTCTTTGAGGTCAAGAACAGGCTTCAACAGCTGCAACTTACATATGCGATGCTTTACCCCACCAGACTTATGCTCACAGCACTTGGGCAATCACATTTCTTTGAGAGGGCCATGGAGGCGTCCTCATGGTTGGATGTCCATGAGCCGTCCCCTGTGGAACTGACCCTCGGGCTCAGCTGAATCCTGATCGGTCGTATGGGATATTGACCTGTCTGTTGTCTCTTGGTTGCTACCCTTGAAGCAAGTTAGTTACTCAACATGTTTCTAAGTTACTACTGCTATCCACTGACTGTTTTAAAGATGCCGGTACCAGTTACCTTTCAAGCTTTTAAGGGAAGTGCTCTCGCAAGTTTTTGCACTGATAAATCAATACGTCCCTATTGGCATGCCTCACAGTTCTGCTTAAGGAGACTATCATCCCTTTTCAGTTACATGAAGATGTGTTGTGCCTCCCTCTGGACAGTTGGTCCTGTTTAACTGTTTTCTATGGCTAAAAGTTAGTCATTGACTTTGGTGCCGTTGTGCCTTGGCACTGCAACCCTACTGCTCATGAGTGGATTTTGACTGTCGTTGATCTGTACCTTGCCTGGTACCAGGAGATAGATGCTAGGCACGCTGCAACGCAATGGAGCAATGTCTTGTGGCTCTCAAATGCATATGTCTTCCAGTCCTGTCTTCCATGTAATTCTATAGCTTTCTCTTACGTCGACTCACTACCATGGAGGAGGTCCCGAAAGTTTCATGGAATATCAGGGGCCTTAGGGACCCACTTAAACGCATAAAGGTGGCCTCAATTATTAAAAAGTACCAGCCATCTTATGCTTGCAAGAGACTCACATGACTAATTATGCTGTATCATGTCTGGGATATCGATGGCGGGCTATGCCTGCCACTATGTTTACACCTCCTATTAGCACAGAGTTAGCCTCCTAGTACACAGTCAAATTGCTTTTAATGTCCTAGTGTGGGAGGTGGACAGTGAAGGTAGATATATCTTTGTGCATTAAAAAAAAATAAAAAAAAAATATATATTATATATATATATATATATATATATATATATATACACATCGCTGCGTAAAAAAATGTAAGTAAATGGCAGCCAACACACCTATAAACCCAAGTGTAAGAAAATAAATTTAAAAAGTGTGGCGCTATAAACCCTAAAAAAATTCCTTTTTATAAATGTCGTTGGATACAGTGAGAATTATGTGACAAACAACTAGCATCAAGAACTATGATGTACTCTGAAAAGTACAATAACTGTGTATATGTTGATGTTAATGATGATAAAATAGAAACCAATGAAAAATGCTTACAAACTACATATAGTGCATTCTATACATAATGAAATACAAATAATAAAATAAAAAATGGTGATAAAAATAAAATCCAAAAAGTCCAACTGGAATTAACACCACTCAAAATGCGAAAAGTAAAATCCACGAATGTTAGTTGAGACAAATGAGGGTGAAAAAGCCACCACCAAGGATCTTAGGGGGCTTGCCAAGACAAAATGGTAAAAGAGACCAATCGCCACCTTGACGTTAAGATTAGACGACCAACTGGACCAAAACAGGTAAGTGGGAGTGTGGGAACAGCAAAGGTGAGCAGAAGAGCTGTTGATGGTTCAAGAGCCGTCACCAAAGGTATAAGAGGCTTACCAGAGGTTATCGACTTGAAAAGACTTACGTCATCCAAGTCAAAAAAGCTTAGTGACCACCTGGTCAAGATGATGGATCTTCCTCGAATATCCTCAATGACTTCCGAATAGGAATGGCAATTCAACCTCCACAGTTATCCATACATTATAGAAATTCCAAAAATGCCATGGACGGATAATCATAACCAATGCGAGAAATGGATAGAAAACTCACATAGCATAATACCGTAAAACTGGTTTATTTAAAAATTACAAAAATAGACTCACATGTTAGAAGATCATCAAAAACAGAAAGATAAAATAGCGGTAATTGTGAGGGGTCCACCCAACTTGTTTCTGCTAAAAAGCCGTCATCCCCAGATGACGGCTTTTTAGCAGAAACATGTTGGGTGGACCCCTCACAATTACCGCTATTTTATGCTATGTGAGTATTTTATACTGCAGTATTATGCTATATGAGTTTTCTATCCATTTCTCGCATGGGTTATGATTATCCGTCCATGGCATTTTTGGAATTTCTATAATGTATGGATAACTGTGGAGGTTGAATTACCATTCCTATTTTCCTATTCGGAAGTCATTGAGGATATTCGAGGAAGATCCATCATCTTGACCAGGTGGTCACTAAGCTTTTTTGACTTGGATGACGCAAGTCTTTTCAGGTCAATAACCTCTGGTAAGCCTCTTATACCTAATCTTAACGTCAAGGTGGAGATTGGTCTCTTTTACCATTTTGTCTTGGCAAGCCCCCTAAGATCCTTGGTGGTATCTTTTTCACCCTCATTTGTCTCAACTAACATTCGTGGATTTTACTTTTCGCATTTTGAGTGGTGTTAATTCCATTTGGACTTTTTGGATTTTATTTTTATCACCATTTTTTATTTTATTATTTGTATTTCATTATGTATACAATGCACTATATGTAGTTTGTAAGCATTTTTCATTGGTTTCTATTTTGTTATCAACATATACACAGTTATTGTACTTTTCAGAGTACATCATAGTTCTTGATGCTAGTTTGTCACATAATTCTCACTGTGTCAAACAACATTTATAAAAAGGAATTTTTTTAGGGTTTATAGCGCCACACTTTTTTTATTTATATCTTTGTGCATTGCAAAATATTCAAACTTGTGTGTATCTTAGCTATTGTGTATGTTCCACCTCCCTTCTCCACGGTGGTCCTTGACAAGTCCGATATGCCTTTAATGGTCATAGGGGACTTCAATGGATGTATGTGCCCAACTTTAGACAACCAGCCGCCAGCATCAGTCGGCCCTCAGTTTAAGGGCACTTTGCTCAGCAGGTTTGTCCGAGAAGTGGGTTGGATAGACCTTTTGAGAAGTAGGAACCCTGGGGAATGCCAATTCTCTTGCTTTTCAAAAACCTGCATGTCCCTTATCCAGGATAGACCTATGTTTAGTATCTCCTAATGGTGTTGTATATATCTCCAAATTACAGTATGCTAATAGGTCGGTATCTGACCATGCTCTTGTGGTTGTGTGGCTCACTGCTAAACCTTGTATAAACCTACCCAAAGCTACCTGGAAACTCAACCCTTTAAGGACTCTCTCCTCGCTGGGATGCCTTTAAAAGCTTTTTGAGGGCTGTATTTGTAGGGGAAATCAAAGCGGTGCAAAACTCCACCCAGGAGCAAGAATTAGTGCTGACTCAGAAAAACAAGTTGGGAAATCATATTGGTTCCAGTAAGGACGATTCATTTTTAGGATTTCTGGAGACAGAGGTAGTAGAGGAACTGGGCCCTGGTGGTATTCATCCTAGAGTTCTAAAAAAACTTTGAGGTATAGTTGTTGGGGGTGTGCCTTTCCTCCAATCAGCTGTCACACAGTGTATGCCAAGACTCCACACCCAGTTCTGGAACAGGAAGAAAAAATTCTAACACGATGGTCACTTTCTAAACATTATATAAATCTGAAGACAGCGGATATACAAATAAAACTTGTGTAGGGAGATTTATTTCATCTCTGTGTATCATCTGAGGCTGTTCACTTCACTGGAGTATATGTGAGGGTTTACATCCAGTTTATTTCAAATTACTATCTAAAATTTAATTCTGAGGGGTTGATTTCTTAAAGGCAAATAGGCTGCTCACTTTGCAAGGGAAGTTGTACTCCGCAAGGGAATGTTCCCTAGAGTTTAGTGAATGTGGTACACGTTTACTTTGCAAAAAATATCCAATAACAAGCAGGGAAAATAAAATCACATCACTGAATGATGGAAATCAGCAAATCTTTGCTTCATTCACGAAGCTCTGGGAAAAATTGCCTTGCAAAAGGAACATTCTATTTGTGTTTAGTAAATCAGCCCTTGAGTTTTCTATGACCCAAGATAAAGTTGATGAATTTTCGGGATCTGAGGAAGCTTAAGGGAAGGGAAACCGATGGCATTTGACATAACAGCAAGATGCAAGGTAACACATCAATCTTAAAAATGATCTGTCCATACTTTAGGGTTGTCCAGTCTACATAAATTAGTCACCATGCAGGTGTAAAGAATCTGAAAGTTATGATAGTAAAGGTCAGAGTAGTGAAGTTGTAAGACCAATTCCTAAATATTATATGGTTTTCCCTTTGTAGGTAAATGGTGTTTGCTTTTGGAAAATTGTGTGGAGATAAAGTATATGTAAACCCTTACCTGTTAAAAAAAAAAAAAAAAAAAAAAATCAGTTTAAAACAAATACAAGACAAAACAAGTGATCACATAACCTCTGTTCTTAGCTGCATAAGGGGCTAAGAAAGCTGGGGGTGGAGGCTGCGGGGGGGGGGGGAGGGGGATGGGGGGGGTGGCGGGTGGATGACACCCGCCAGAGGGTTACACCAGGCCCAGACTGACAATGGGTGCCGCGGCTCACTCTTTCCCTTCCGGGATCTCTGTTAAGTATCCCCTCAGCTGCACATGATGTGCAGGGATAGTGGGCAAGGTGGGAGTGAGACAAATGCTGACAGAGGGTGCCTGGTCTGATCATCCCACACCCCCCCACAATCGCATCTCTCTTCAGCTGCAGCCTGCAGGAACCGGACTATAGCCGCCTCCTCCTTGGCTCTTACGTTCACGTACACAGGCCGGGAAGAGGGATACCTGCCCTACAAGGTCTGTAATAAGAGGAGTCTTACATAGTGATTGGGAAAGTGGGTGGTTCTGGGGGGGCCTGGGCAGGTAACAATTGTGCTGCAAGGAGTGATTTTGGGGGGGGGTTAGAGGATATGTGCTAGAGGGTGCTTTGTTTTGGGTTAGAGAGGACTTGTGCTAGGAGGAGGGGGGCAGATTTGAAGTTTGACCCCCCACCCCCAGCACAATTCCTCGTCCCTCCCAAAGCACCCCCTAGCACATATCCTTTAACCCCTCCCCCAAACAAAGATCCCATCCAAAGCTCCATCCTTCCCCCTGATCCCATACTGGCTCCATCCATCCACCCCCCGATCCCATCCCGGCTCTATCCACCCCCCATCCCATCTCCATCCACCCCCCCGATCCCATCCTGGCTCCATCCACTACAATTCCATCCTCCTCCATCCACCACCCCAATCCCATCCAGGCTCCATCCATTCTCCCGATCCAATCCCAGCTCCATCCATTCTCCCGATCCAATCCCAGCTGCATCCATTCTCCCGATCCAATCCCAGCTCCATCCATTCTCCCAATCCCATCCCGGCTTCATCCACCACCCCAATCCCATCCCAGCTCCATCCACTATGGCAGGCTGGGAGGGGGGCTGCTCCAATGCACTAGCCTGCTCAGTGCCCTGGGGGGTGACAGTATGTTTTACTGCACCAGGTGATACCAACTCTAGTGACGCCACTGGGGGTCATCAAAAGGCAAGAAAATAGCAGTATACTGATCTTCCCAGTGAAGAGCTGTGCAGAGGGGCGTGTCAGCACAAGTCTTGGAGGCACTGGAGGACAGGCAGACTGTGCTCCCAGCACGGCCAGAAAACTGATCACACTGAGATGGATGCTCCTCTATGCTCAACGCCATCATTTTGCAATAGGAGGACTGGCAGGATCACCAGGTATTTCACACAAAAGGAAGAAATGCAAAGAGAAAAGGATAGTTTTTAACACAAGTACATGGTACAACAAGCACATATCAGGAATATGAAATGTTGGGGTAGCAAACACTTCAATTCTAAAATTAGTTGGCCAAATCTATGAAATTGTTACAAAAGTATCCCTTAGTTGCATACATAAAATAGGATTTCATCCGCAAAAGCAGCCAACCTATGATCAGTTTGTCCTATGCATAGACCCCTTTATGTCATTACTATAGTGTAGTGTGGCCAGCAAAAACTCTAGAGCAGTTTTATCAACCAGGGTTCCTCCAGAGCTTGCCAGGGTTTCCTTGAGCAATATATGCCTCTCAGATAAGTTCCCACTGACACCACTGATCTTTTTAGCTATCTGTAAACAGGTAATTCTTCCCACTGTCACACTAATGTATCATGAGTTGTACATATACTAATTTTCAGCAGGGGGTCCTTGAGACCGGAAAGCTCAAAGCCTTGTACACATGATGAGATTATCGGATGAATGATCATCCATTTTTTTTGTTGCATGCTAGTTTCTATATCGAAAACTAAGTGATGCAATGTATTGTATTTCTGTTGTTTTTTCGTACAAACTGTACGAGAAAAATTTTCGGATTTGTCCCTTGGAATAATTTCGAACAAAATTTGTGTACTAACAATGAGATTATCGTACGATCGCTTTGAAAGCTGTATTTTTTGTACGATTTTCTGATTTGGCAACCCTGCCTGGTATTATAAAGATCAACTGGTGGAGAATTGATGCCATTCTCTCTGACTTTAGCTGCTTGTTTTTCATATAAGGTCATGAACCTGGAAAGCAGGTTAGGGCCAAGACCCATGAGTTACAAAGTCATGCGCATAAAGGACCAATGAAGGTGGTCAAACATCTTCAGTATCAGTAGACAAAAGCAGGGGTGTTTTATGTAAGTGGGCATAATGTGAGTAAAATCTTTTTAAAGAGAGTTGTCTCTAGCCTATCTCCTGTGGACAAAACCTACTGTAACTGGCCTGAATAAATCCAGAAAGGTAAAAGGATTGAGGCCAGGGCCACGGCCAATGTTTCTGCATACATTTCTAGTCTTTATTAATCACAGAGATTGGCCTATAAACTTTGGCATAGTTGAAGATCTTTCCCTTCTTTGGAGAGAATTGTGATACGTGCCACTGTGCATTCTGGAAGAAATGATGAGCCAAAAGTGATTGTTTTAGTGTGAAAGTGGGGGATACAATTAATTGAAATTGTTTATATTTGTTTAAATAAACATCTGGGCTGGACTTTTATGCTGCGAATAGCCCCTTTGTCAGTTACAGTGCTCAGAATAAATTAGTACACCCCTTTTGAAAAGTAACATTTTAATCAATGAACACAAGAACAATTTCCAATATTTTGACAAAACTGAGTTTTATAGAACATTTATTTAGCAAATTACATGAAAGGAAGGTTAATAATATAAAATAGATAAAGGTTGCGCTATTCAATCATGTATATACAAATATAAAAATTAGATGATTAGAACAGTCCACAAGTGATGTGAAAATAAATTCCGATGTCAATCTCCACCATTGTCGTGATCTTAAATATCAGAGCCTCCACCAACAGCTGAAAGGCTCGCTTACCAGCTCCTACTGATCCCTCATTACAAGGGGTCATTAGCACTTGTGGCTTTAGCCCAGCCAAGGCCATTCTTCGGATCCAGATAGTCTCCCAACAAAGGTCTTTGTGTTTCCTCCGGACGGAGGAGATGCATCACCTGGAACCTGAGTGAGAAATCTTCACTTTTAATATGGTGCCAACGGGTGATCTTGTTGGGAGACCATCTGGACCTGGAGAAAGCTCTTGTGGCTTTAGCAGAGCCACTGATATTTAACCACTTAAACACTGGGCACTTAAACCACCTTCCTAACCAGACCAATTTTCAGCTTTCGGTGCTCTCACATTTTGAATGACAATTACTCAGTCATGCAACACTGTACCTATATGACATTTTTGTCCTTTTTGCACACAAATAGAGCTTTCTTTTGGTGGTATTGCGCTATAAAAGAAAAAAGACTGAAAATTCTGTAAAAAAAAAAAAATGCATTTTTCTTCGTTTCGGTTATAAATTAGTAATTTTTCTTCATATATTTTGACCAAAATATATACTGCTACATATCTTTGGTAAAAATAACCCAAATCAGTGTATATTATTTGGTCTTTGTGAAAGTTAGAGTCCACAAGCTATGGCACCAATCTCTGAAAATTTCTCACACCTGATGCACTGATGGCCTATCTCATTTCTTGAGACCCTAACAAGCCATGAAAGTACAAATACCCCCCAAATGACCCCTTTTTGGAAAGTAGACATTCCAATGTATTTAGTTAGAGGCATGGTTGAGTTTTTTTGAAGTTGTAATTTTTTCCCACAATTCTTTGCAATATCAAGATTTTTTTTCTCTTTTTCACAAAATTGTTATATTAGCAGGTTATTTCTCACACACAGCATATGCATAGCACAAATGACACCCCAAAACACATTCTACTATTCCTGAGTATGGCGATACCACATGTGTGAGACTTTTACACAGCGTGGCCACATACAGAAGCCCAAAATATGCAGGGAGCGCCATCAGGCTTTCTTGGAGCATAAATTACACATAAGAATAATTTCTTGACTACCTCTTGCAATTTGAAGGCCCTGGAGAACCAGGACAATTGAAACGCCCCAAAAATGACCCCATTTTGGAAACAAAACACCCCAATGTATAATCTATGAGGCATAATGAGTCTTTTGAACATGTCATTTTTTTCTACAAGTTTTTGGAAAATGTGTAAAGAAAATGAAAACTTTTTTTGTCCATTTACACAATGTTTCTAACACATAGCATATACATACCAAAAATTACACCCCAAAATAGATTCTCCTACTCCTCCTGACTACGGCGATACCACATGTGTGAGACTTTTCCAGTGTGGCCACATAGAGGCGCCCAACATGCAAGGAGCACCGTCAGGTGTTCTAGGGGCATAAGTTTCAAATATAATTTGACTACCTATTACACTTTTGTGAGGAACTGTAGTGGCATGGATGAGAACTGATGTGGCATGGATGAGCATGCATGGGGATGGATGAAATGTGGATGGGGATGGCTGAGTATGGATGGGATGATTAAGCATGAATGAGTATGGTTGAGTATGGCCGGGTACGGATGGGTACGGTTGAGTATAGGTGGGTTGGCTGGGTACGGCTGAGTATGGCTGGGTATGGATGGGATGGCTGGGTACGGCTGAGTATGGCTGAGTATGGCTGGGTACGGCTGAGTAAGGCTGGGTATAGATGGGATGGCTGGGTACGGCTGAGTATGGCTGAGTATTGATGGGTATGGCTAATTAGGGATGGGTGTGGATGGGATGACTGAGCATGGATGGATGGATGAGTATTGCTGAGGATGGATGGCTGAGCATGCTGAGTATGGATGGCTGAGCATAGATGGATGGATGAGTATGCTGAGTACGGATGGGTATGCTAGTTATGGATGGCTGAGCATATCAGCGCTGCGGGCACTACACATCTAGCCCACAGCGCTGCTGCCACTGATCTCTCCCCTCGCACTGTACCGATCTGTACAGAGAGGGGAGGGAGGAACCGGACGTGACGCCGGTTTGTTACAAGTGATCGCTCCATCATTTGATGGCGTGATCACGTGGTAAACAGCCGCTATCAGCGGCCTTTTACCGTGATGCGACCCGGCGGTCACGGATATTCCAGGGGGCGCGCGAGAGCGGGATTCTGGGAGGATGTCAAGGTATGCCCTCCTGGAGTTACTGAGCCACCCTGTAGCTGTCATTCGGCTATAGCGCGGTCAGCAAGCGGTTAAGATCACTACGGTGGTGGATAATGGAGATTGACATCAGGATTTATTTTCACATCACTTGGACTGTTCTAATCATCTAATTTTTACATTTGTATATACATGATTGAATAGCGTGTGTTTATGTTTACTCACTGTGTATATGTCTCACAGAAGGTTTGCTGCTTACACTTTTCATTCAGAATATTTCTTATACCCCGTACACACGGTCAGACATTGATCGGACATTCCGACAACAAAATCCTAGGATTTTTTCTGACGGATGTTGGCTCAAACTTGTCTTTGATACACACGGTCACACAAAGTTGTCGGAAAATCTGATCATTCTGAACGCGGTGACGTAAAACACGTACATCGGGACTATAAACGGGGCAGTAGCCAATAGCTTTCATCTCTTTATTTATTCTGAGCATGCGTGGCACTTTGTGCGTCGGATTTGTGTACACACGATCGGAAATTCTGACAACGGATTTTGCTGTCAGAAAATTTTATAGCCTGATCTCAAACTTTGTGTGTCGGAAAATCCGATGGAAAATATGTGATGGAGCCTACACATGGTCGGAATTTCCGACAACAAGGTCCTATCACACATTTTCCGTCGGAAAATCCGACCGAGTGTACGGGGCATTAGTGTGTTTTTTTCATGTTTTTTATAAGGTTAATAATATAACTTGGATTACAAAATCTTCAGTTTTACATAAATTATTTGATGCAAAAATGAATACACCCCCACAACAACAAAAATACTTCTAGTATTTTGTATGACCTCCATGATTTGTAAGGACAGCATCAAGCCTTCTATGCATGGAATGAACAAGTTGGTGACATATTACAACATCTATCTTTTTCCATTCTTCAAGAACGACCTCTTTTAGAGCCTGGATGCTGGCTGGAGAGTGATCCTCAACTTGTCTCTTTAGAATTCCCAATAGGCGATTGGGTTCAGATCAGGAGACATACTTAGCCACCGAATTACTTTCACCCGGTTGTTCTTCAGAAACAACAGTGGCCTTAGATGTGTGTTCTGGATCATTGTCATGTTGGAAAAGTGCATGACAACCAAGGGCATGGAGTGATGGTAGCATCTTCTCTTTCAGTATAGAGCAGTACATCTGTGAATTCATGATGCCATCAATAAAATGCAGCTCCCCGACACCAGCAGTACTCATGCAGCCCCACAGAAGGACACTGCCACCTCCATGTGTAACTGTAGGCACCATACAGTTTCCTTTGTACTCCTCACCTTTGCGATGCCATACAGTTTTAAAGCCATCAGTTCCAAAATATTTATCTTGCTCTCATCACTAAAAAGTACAGAGTCCCAGCAGTCTTCTTTTTCAGCATGGGCCCTGGCAAATTCTAGGTGGACTTTTTTGTGCATGGGCTTTAGGAGAGGCTTCCTTCGTGCATTCCATAACTCTGCAGTGTACGCCGTATAGTGTCACAGGAAACAATCACACCAGTTTGGCTTTCTACTTCTTTAGCTAACTTGCATGGCGATTTTCTTCAACCCTCCTCATCAGAAGATGCTCCTGTCGAGGTGTTAACTTCCATGGATGGCCTGGACGTCTCTGTGAGATGGTTGCAGTTCCATCTTTGTAAAATGTTTGTATCACTTTGGCTACAGTATTCTGACTGATAAGTAAAGCTTTGCTGATCTTCTTGTAGCCTATACTTTTCTTGTGTAAAGAAATTATTTTTTCTCAGGCCTTGTTACAGTACATTCCTCTTCCATATGGTTCCATTGCTGACAGCATGAAATAGGAAGGGGTTTTCTTTGTCAAGTAACACTCTTTTATAAGCGTCTGCTGGACACCTTTTTAATGAATAATTCATTTTTGCAACATGGTCTTGAACAAATTTGTTAGGAAAAAATATTTTGTGTGTGTGTGCAAATTAACAAATCTTGGTTGCAATCAATGGCCCGCATTTGTGGGAGTGTTTTGTAGTATAGTGTCCCATAGAAAATGTTGAATATGAAAGGTAAGTAAAGGTTTTCTAACAAATCTGTTGGGGGTACCGATTGATGCTGAGCACTGTATATCAGTCTCCATAGCCGCACACCAGAGGCCATCTTTGCAAGCCCAGATCCAGTATATATTTTGCAATGTTTACCCACTGCAGGCTGCACTGTAGTATTCCACAAGGCTAATGTTGTGAAGGCATAAATAATATGTCTGCAGAAGAATAGTGGGTTTCTCCTTTGCAAATTTTAAAATGGGAAATATATGTTCTAGTCTGTTGGTGACACAGTGCTGAGACCAATAATTTTCTTGGTTTCTTGCCATCCACATACTTTTGATCTATCCTGTGTAGACTTTTTTTAGTTACTGCATCAATTAATTTTTTCACGGAGATCTTGGAGTTTCTTCAATTCAGAAAAATGACATTTGGCTAGACTTTACTCAAATGCATCCCTAGACTTGTTGAATCTTTACAGTAGGAAAGTGTTTTAGTCATAATACTTAACGTTTTGAATAGAAAAAAAAAAACTCCACAGACATGATACTTTTAGAATACATGCTTCATTAGCATATAAACAAAAACACTAAATATATACATGAATTAAGTTTTCTCTAGACAGCCACACACATTTTAAAGCATTACATTTTTTATTTTAGAAGAAATTATTAACATAAAAAGATGAAGTCCCTCCCACAAAGAACATTAGTAATTCTGAAAGTCCTTCAGTGATATAATCCGCAAAGATTTAAGAATTTACCAACATTTGTAAATGTTGCTCCCTATATGTCCAGTCTTACCCGATCTACAATATTAGTACCACAAATCCGGAGGCTCCTCTGCCACTCTGCTTTTAAATAAGGTTATTTCATCCAAATGTATCATGGGTACATCTCGTATTACATCTGCCAGGTTCTCATGCAAAAGTGGGAAAATGACAGCGTTCAGAGCTGGTCGTTCCTCAGAGAAGCTAGAAATGAAACAAAAGAGCATTATAAAAAGAAATTGATTAAAGTATGTAAGGATAATATGGGGAACCGGTTATTATCTATGTAAAAACACACACATTTTATATTAATGCTAGGTTCACATCTGAGCGGGTGCGGGAAGGATTATAATGGCACACTTTCCCCCATACGCAGAAAAAAAAACATGCTGCTGCTTAGGAGATGCATGGGGGTACAAATAATCCTACTAGAACCCCTATGCACTGAAAACTGCTCTGCAATATGCAGTATCCCTGCAGCCATGTTTTTGGAAAAGGTGCAGAGACCTTTTCCCTGCATTACCAGGAGGTACCGAAGCCTATTCAAATTAATGAAATGATTAAGAGTATTTTCACCTTGCTCCATTGAAAAAATGCATTAAAAATTCATATGCGCCTGACTCCCAGCATGCACCCGTGAAACATGGACATGTGATTTAACCACCTCAATTCTGGGCACTTTCACTCCCCTTCCTGGCCAGGCCAATTTTCAGCTTTCAGTGCTGTCGCGCTTTGAATGATAATTACTCAGTCATGCAACACTGTAGCTTTCTTTTGGTGGTATTTAATCACCACAGGGTTTTTTATTTTCTGCGCTATAAAGGTTATAACATTTTGCAAAGAAGTAATTTTTCTTCATAAATTTTGACCAAAATTTATACTGCTACATTTCTTTGGTAAAAATAACCAAAATCAGTGCATCAATGTTTCGTCTGTTTGAAAGTTAGAGAGTCTACAAGCTATGGTGCCAATCACTGAAAATTGATCACCCCTAATGTACTTACGCTACTGACTCATTTCTTGAGGCCAATACAGTACAAATATCCCCCAAATGACCCCCCAAATGACAGTAGGCTGTCCCAAGTATTTAGTAAGAGGATGGCAAGTTTTTTGAAGTTGTAACATTTTCCCAGAATTCTCTGAAAAATGAATAAATTAAATAAAATGTTTTTTTTTTCACAAAGTTAGCTCTCACACATGGCATAGGCATACTTGCAACTACATCCCAAAACACGTTCTGTTACTTGTTGATACCACATGTATCACACACTTTTTCACAGCCTAGCCACATAGAAAGACGCAACATCCAAGGAGTACCTTCAGACATTATCCACTTTAAGACCAGGCCTTCTTCTGACATTTTTTATTTACAAGTAAAAATCTGTATTTTTGCTACAAAATTACTTAGAAACCCCAAACATTACATATTTTTGCAGCAGAGGCCCTAGAGAATAAAATGGTGGGTTTTGCAAATTTCTATGTCACACGGTGTTTGCGCAGCTGTTTTTAGAATGCAATTTTACACACTAAGGCATAAATACACTTTTTTTTAATCCAACAAAAAGATTTGTCATCAAAAGTTGGTAACTTTACAACACAGCAAATTTAACTTTTTCAAGAAAGGCAAAATACCTTGACCATGAAATTATAAGAACCTCTGCAAATTACCTTTTATCCAACATTAAGCCCAAGTAGTCTATCCACGATCAGATCCACCGAAACGAGCCCCGGGACATCCAACATCGGTGCCCATAATCTCTCATATTTAAGCGTACTTCCCCTATGTTGGTAAATAAGCTTTTCCATTCTTAACACCTCTCCCATATTTTTAACCCATTCCCCTATCGTTGGGGGGAGGCTCTTTCAATTTCCAACGAACCATAATCAATTTCCGTGCCTGGAATTGAACTCTATGAATGGCCTCTCTAGTGTGTACATCCCAATCATGTTCTTCCAGTACACCCAAAAGACAAGCTCTTGGGTCTAGAGGGAGAGAAACTTTAAATACTGAGTTGACTTTAGTCACCACTCCGGCCCAGTAAGAGTGTAGTTTGGGGCATCGCCAAAAAAGGTGAATGAGGTCTCCGTGATCGCGTTTACATGGTGTGCATGTGAACTCAGACTGCAGATTCATCAATTGAAGTTTATGATGAGTATAGTATACCTGCAATATTATGTATAGTTGAGTAAGTCTGTTACATTCAATGAGCAGGTACCTACTGCCTGAAAGACCTCCTCCCATTGCTCGCTGTCCAATTGACCAACATCTCGCTCCCACTTTTCCTGCACTCTCGAGGGATGTTGCTTCAAATAAGACTGTAATAGCAGGGCATAACATTGTGACACTAAGCCCTTGGATGAATCAGCATACATAATGAGATTGAATACTGGAGTCGGGGACAGGTGCCACTCCGAGGAGTTGCTCTGTGCTTTAACCGCATATTGGAGTTGTAAATAATAGAAATGCATAGATGATGGTAAATTGTACGTAGCCTAAATCTCCAGAGTACCCTATTATGAAATAATTTGCTCAAGATGAGTTACCCCATACACCTTCCACTTAGCTCCGGATGGTAATTTGGCCAGCTCCACTCCATATAGGTGTCGTTCATCCAAATGGGGTATACTCTGTATATCCGTTTGCCTTCTAGAGGTATTTAGTTTTGTTCCACACCTTCTGAATTAGGTTATACGTCGGATAACGTTTGTGCGGCCTTCCGAAGGCCTGAGCCTCCAGAGCCTGTGGAATAGGGCCTCTACGAATAGTGTGATACATCTCTGCCTGGGATGAACTACATGTCTCACTTCCTGTCTACCTGCAGAGTGCCGCTAAGATGTTGCAGCTGTGCTGTCAGATAATACAACCATTGGTTTGGCACAGCTAACCCACCTTCATCTTTGGGCCGTTGTAGATGCTCCAATTTAATTCTAGGGGGTCGGTCCTTCCGAATTAGGGTACGGAATAGAGAATTAACTATTCTAAAAATCTTTAATGGAATAACCACTAAGGCATTATGAAAGAAGTTGTGGCATGAGTATCATCTTGATTAAATTTACCTTCCCCGCCACTGATAAACAGAGGGTGTTCCATGTGTTAATCCTTTCCCTAAATATTTAATTGAATAAAAAGCCCACGGACGGGAGGTAACCTGAATCCCCAAATATTTAAAAGAAGTAGTGATAGGTACAAGGGCATGCAGAGGCAAAGGTTTGTGTGGCAGTTCCATCCAGCAGCATTAGGGCAGAAGTGCAAAAGTATGGGATAAGTTAACAAAAGCCCTAATAGCAGCCTGTGGTTGATAGACAAGACGTACCCAAGATATATAACTTGAAAATATATATGAAACCCAAAAGGGTGGCGACCCCAGGGATTTTGTGGGTGGGAGGGAGACAAAAAGTAGAAAAAAGTATGAAGGTGAAAGATAACAGAATGTATAAAAATTGTAATACTTTATTCAAAATTACACATAAATGTAGAGAATTAAAAACAGTCAGATATACAGAAACTGCAAATGATCCTAAACATACAGGTTCTACTAGTGAAGAACTCATACGTGAATGATACATATGGAAGGATCCAACATGTTTCGGAATATTTGAAATGTAAATTCCTTTTTCAGGGGATTTCCTGTTAAGTTATATAATGTAATCTGCAAGTGTATAAGAATGAAAACATACTCAGAAACAAAGTACAAAAATACTGGGCATCTGTAATTTAGTGGGCATACAAGAGTTGGTTGGGGAGCTTGGAAATAAATATAGCTAGTAAAAGTGACACACCACCAAAAAGAAAAGAAAAACTTACTGGTTACACCGTTTACAGTTGTTTATAAGGATCGAGGAGGATGCAATGTTTAGAGTGTAATGCTTGCAGTCTTGATCTCCCAGATTTGTGAGGTAGTGGAGGAGAAAAGGTTGGAGTAGATTGAAATCTCAAAACATCATTTAGTAATGTTGTCCCATGTCAATTTCATGGGTAGCAGCATTTGAGACAGGCAGAGTCATAGAATGCATCCGGTCTATGCGGTCCACAAGGAACGGCTAAATGGATACATATGTCAAGTCCTATGGTGTAAAGATAATGTATAGTCAGATATACTATACTAATATAAACTCTGACATGTTGATCTATGAACATGACCTATAATATAAATTATGGGAGCTGGATGAACTCAAAAAAGCATACTACTTGAAAAAGGGGGGGGGGGGATTTTGTAAAGTAAAGACATAAATCTATAGATATGGAACTATGCTCTGTTGTGTCCATAGATGTAGAGCCAACAGGCTTGTTCACTCATTATGGCAAGGAAGGGCTGTAAGGCCCATGTATAATATATGAAAATACATTGTTTTTAGGGGCTACATAGGTAAATAATTGCCTATGAGTTATGGACGAGAAAGTAATTTACCTATTAATCTAACTGGTTACACATTGTCTAGTAATAATTAAAGTATATGTAATTGCTAAAACATACAAGAAGTAAAATTATAAGTAAATAGCTAAAAAGAGCATGATAGCCAGTACTTACTTTGTAGTTGAGAGTCCGCATACACCTGCTCCACAAGACACATGTATGGTGTATGAGAGGAGACAGGTATATTGCTGGATTATAAGCCAGCTGATTGCGAGATCAGTCCGCCCATAAAGGGCGGAGAAACTCGCAGCTGTGGGTATTTTATAGGACAAAACGTAAGGGCAGAGAGGAGGGCTGTATCAGCTAGGTGATACACCTCCCACAGCTGACAAGTGTCAGCAAAGGAGGTGATACTAACACCTAGAGCTCATTCCCCCGGCGCAGCAGTGCATGACGTCACCACGACGGCTGGCGCGATGACGTCAGGCGTCCAAGCGCAGCCGACACGGAGGAAGGGACGCCAATGTGGTGAATCCGAAGGTCCGCCATAGAGCGCATGCGCGGACGGCGGAATACTGCCGATCCCCAGGCATCCAAAGTATGGCTCCACGCATGGATGCGTGGAGCCTACCCGTGCCGGGGGACAACGCAAAGGCCGAGAAACAAATCAGCAGTGCCTGAATAATGCTGGTTTGAATGGAGAACAAGAGTAATTGATAATACATTAGAATATTAAATATGGGAGATCAAAACAGATAGTTGTAATAATGTAAAGGGCAATGTCATAAGATAGTGTAATATTACATTGCATTTTCCCGATTTACATACCATGTACACAGTTAGAGAATATTAAGTGCATTTGTACAATCCAAGAGCATTGAATACATTTGTATACTTTGATACTCTAATAAGAATCGACAAGACTATTAACAAAATGTCTCGGACCCCCGTAGACACAATAGGTATACCAGCAAACAAACCATATAATGCAATATATGCTACACAATATACATATTATATAAGATGAAAAAAAGGGGGAAACGAAAACAGGCAAAAGAGAAAAAATAAAAATCAAAAAATCAGAAATATAATCTAAGTGAGAATGTGGGGACCCCTACATATCACCTTCATAACCCCCTGATGTAAATCCTTGGAGGAAGGGTTTGAAACTCAGGATCTTGTTTAATCCTGGAGGTGAGGTGGCGTTTAAGGTAGAAATCCACCTCATCTCACGTTGAAGGAGTAGTTTATTTAAATTCCCATCCTCGATGATTATGGTGTAGTCCATCCAAGACTAAAACTGATATTTTCGGAAAGGCTTCACTATGGACTGTAGCCATGTGTCGTCCCCAGGGGAAATCTGGATTTTTGGTTTTCATTGCCAATATGTGGCGATAGAGGCGTTTGCATAATTTTTGAATGGTTTTGCCCACATAATAGCAGCCACGTTCACACTATATAAGATATATAACGAATGTGGTTTGACAGTTGGCATAATGTTTTGCAGAGAATAACCAGCCATTAGGAAGGTATGGATACTTATTGGTGTTCATATAGTGGCAATATCCACAGGAGCCACATGGGAAAGTGCCTAAGGTGTTACTCGAGGAGACCCCTGTAAGACCCCTGAATTCGCTTCTAACCAGACGGTCCTCACCGACGTGGTTCGTCAGAAGGTGAGCAGAGGGTAAGGTGATACATAAGGGCCCACAACTGGGTCATTGGTAAGGAGGTGCCAATATTTGGACAGAATCTGTCTCAGTTCCATGTGTTCGTTGGAAAAAGTTGTAATAATCCTAGTGTAAGGATTAGAGGCGGAGGTGGATCCATCAGACATTTGTAACAGGTCTTGTCTGTCCCGGGCATTAGCTTTATTAAAAGCTTTTTTCAAGCACTTGTGGCTATATCCTCTATCTAGTAATCGACTATTATGTGGGCAAAACCATTCAAAAATTATGCAAACACCTCTATCGCCACATATTGGCAATGAAAACCAAAAATCCAGATTTCCCCTGGGGACGACACATGGCTAAAATCCATAGTGAAGCCTTTCCGAAATTATCAGTTGTAGTCTTGGATCGACTACACCATAATCCTAGAGGAGGGGATTTAAATAAACTACTCCTTCAACGTGAGATGAGGTGGATTTCTATCTTAAACGCCACCTCACCTCCAGGATTAAACGAGATCCTGAGTTTCAAACCTTTCCTCCAAGGATTTACATCAGGGGGTTATGAAGGGGATATGTAGGGGTCCCCACATTCTCACTTGGATTATATTTCTGATTTTTTGATTTTTATTTTATTTCTCTTTTACCTGTTTTCATTTCCCCCTTTTTTTCATCTTATATAATAATATGTATATTGTGTAGCATATATTGTTTGTTTGCTGGTATACCTATTGTGTCTACGGGGGTCCAAGACATTTTGTTAATAGTCTTGTCGATTCTTATTAGAGTATCAAAGTATACAAATGTATTCAATGCTCTTGGATTGTACAAATGCACTTAATATTCTCTAACTGTGTACATGGTATGTAAATCGGGAAAATGCAATGTAATATTACAATATCTTATGACATTGCCCTTTACATTATTACAACTATCTGTTTTGATCTCCCATATTTAATTATTCTAATGTATTATCAATTACTCTTGTTCTCCATTCAAACCAGCATTATTCAGGCACTGCTGATTTGTCTCTCGGCCTTTGCGTTGTCCCCCGGCACGGGTAGGCTCCACGCATCCATGCGTGGAGCCATACTTTGGATGTCTGGGGATCTGCAGTGTTCTGCTGTCCGTGCATGCGCTGTACGGCGGACCTTCAGATTCGCCACATTGGCGTCCCTTCCTCTGTGTCGGCGGCGCTTGGACGCCTGACGTCATCGTGCCAGCCGTCGTGGTGACGTCATGCACCGCTGCGCCGGGGGAACGAGCTCTAGGTGTTAGTATCACCTCCTTTGCTGACACTTGTCAGCTGTGGGAGGTGTATCACCTAGCTGATACAGTCCTCCTCTCTGCCCTTACGTTTTGTCCTATAAAATACCCACAGCTGCGAGTTTCTCCGCCCTTTATGGGCGGACTGATCTCGCAATCAGCTGGCTTATAATCCAGCAATATACCTGTCTCCTCTCATACACCATATGTGTGTCTTGTGGAGCAGGTGTATGCGGACTCTCAACTACAAAGTACTGGCTATCATGCTCTTTTTAGCTATTTACTTATAATTTTACTTCTTGTATGTTTTAGCAATTACATATACTTTAATTATTACTAGACAATGTGTAACCAATTAGATTAATAGGTAAATTACTTTCTCATCCATAACTCATAGGCAATTATTTACCTATGTAGCCCCTAAAAACAATGTATTTTCATATATTATACATGGGCCTTACAGCCCTTCCTTGCCATAATGAGTGAACAAGCCTGTTGGCTCTACATCTATGGACAACACAGCATAGTTCCATATCTATTATTAGGATCATTTGCAGTTTCTGTATATCTGACTGTTTTTAATTCTCTACATTTATGTGTAATTTTGAATAAAGTATTACAATTTTTATACATTCTGTTATCTTTCACCTTCATACTTTTTTCTACTTTTTGTCTCCCTCCCACCCACAAAATGCCTGGGGTCACCACCCTTTTGGGTTTCATGTATATTGTCTCTTTGTTTGTGTTTGGGATGTGGTGAGAGGTGAGCTCCAATTTTGAGTCTGACTGTTCACGTATATTGATGGTTCAACCATATTTATATGTTGCTCTAAACCAGGTAGTAGATACCCAGAGAGGCATTGAACTCTTTCCACCCCCCCCCCCCCCCACTTTTCCTTTTTTCCCCCCCGACCTCTCTTCTCCTCTTTTTGACCCCTCCTTTTTGGTGCACCATCAAGTATATCCATTTTTACTTCTATATATTTCGTGGGCATTTTGCTAGTTACTAGCATGGCTGAGTTTGTAGGGCAAGCTTGGATTGCTTTTGCAAATAATCTCCAGAAAGAATATGGACAAAAAGGAATCAAAAGAATATGAATTAGGTTTCCTTTTCTCCAATCTAACCAAATGGTTGGAGAAAAAATCCTCCGTTTATTGGCATACCAACACTTTCGAGGAATACATTAGAGAGGATCTGAACCCTTTAGGTCTTAGGGTTCAGATCTTCCCTTCTTTTGACAACATAGGCCCCACGTTCAAAACAGCCTGGGAGAACATCTTAAAATCTTGTTCTAACCAGATGATGAGCTTACTAACCGAAGAATATAACAAACGACACTAGATATCGATAGAAATATCGAGGATCTTTATTCTAAGCTGAATACATTTAACACCCACCCCTCTTTCTCTGAACTTAATGAAAAACTAAAGTTACATATTGAAAGTTACAATAAAAATATTCTTGCCAAAAAAGAAAGCAAATTCTTACGTGACAAACAAGCCTTCCACGAAGGCCGGGCCTATAAATGGCATCAACAGAAAAAAAATAGGACATACCAACACCAACAGGTACACTATGACTACCAATCAGAATTTTCTGATACTTCCTCTATGGCTTCTAATTCATCACAACCCCCTTCCAAGGGGTCTATGCGCACAAGAAAAGCAAAAAAACACAGAGAAGGAGGTAGTTTTGAAGGCAAACCCAAACGGAGCCAGACTAATCGTACACGCAAAACACCAACAAAAACATCGAGCTCTGCTCTATTTACATCTGTGAATCAACCTACCCCTATACCCACAAGCACTACCAGCAAGGATACCACAATTCCACCAAATGTAAGGATCCCTAGCCTATTTCAGACAAAAAACTTAGGCACTCCTCCAGCCCCCCAAACTTAGGAACCATCACAAGACCATCCCCTCCCCCTCTCGCTTCCCCTCCCCAATATAACATCAACCTTTCATCAGATTCTCTCACAGTAGATGAAACAGCTGTCTTAACTAGGGGTCTCACTTTTTGCCCCAATCAGAAAATGAACAAATTCGATACAATAAAAGATCTACATTTATTCACACGTAAACTCCAGTTACAAAGCATGTTCGACAAAACCGATGTGGACTCAAGTACCTTTCGATCCCTTAAGGAACGACAGGCATTGAAGGATCTAAACACACTGTTGGGGGAAAGCGACACTCGAGACCTCATAGACAGAATAGATTTGGAATCTCTATTGAACCCATCTATTAGTTCCAATACAAAAGATCAGACATCTTCTAAATTGAAGAAAAAATCTGACCTATATCCCTCTCCAGGTACCAACCAGGGCATATCTACGTTCCTTAAATTATCAACTCAGGAAATCAGAGAGATGAATGCAAACAGAAGTCTCCCTGAGAATCTAACAAATAAAGAGAAACAGGCCTTGAATGCACTAGCTAATAACCCTAATCTAGTCATTAAACCCTCAAATAAGGGTGGAAATATTGTACTAATGAACAACGATAAGTACATATCGATGTGTATGCAGATACTTAACAACACTGAATGGTATAGACCAATTAAACCTGAAATAATCACTTCATTTAACGAACAATTCTATATTCTGGTAGATAAAGCACTCAATAACAACATTATTTCTAACCAACTATGGAAATTCATCCGTACCCCTTTTCCTATTATCCCTACATTCTATTCCCTCCCCAAAATTCACAATATAGATCCCCCAGGTAGACTGATGGTGTCTAGTAACGGATCCATTACCGAGAACCTTTCCAAAATGGTAGACGAACATTTAAGACCATTCGTACTTTCCCTACCATCATACGTAAAAGACACAATCCATCTGCTCAATATCATCGACGGCGTCCGGATTACTAATGAGACCATTTTGGTCTCTATTGATGTCGAAACACTTTACAGTTCAATTCCCCACAACAAAGGGTTAATCTGTATTCAAAAAGTTTTATCACAAACTCCTCTGTCTAAGAAACCATTTAATTAATTTGTACTATTAGCACTGGATTTCATACTCCGACATAATGTATTCAGCTTTCATGGCCAACATTTCCTCCAGGTACAGGGCGTAGCCAGGGGCACTTGCTGTGCCCCTGGCTATGCCAATCTGTACCTGGGGGAATGGGAGAAAACCCTAATGGAGGATGAAGACCTCGCTCTGTACCTGCGCCATATCAGACTATGGCGCAGGTACATTGATGATATCCTCGTCCTATGGGAGGGACCTGTGGAATTATTGTGTACTTTACTAGATGTCTTGAACAATAACGCATTTAACTTGAAATTTATAATGGTCTACGACCATAATTCCCTAACATTTTTGGATATTGAGATATTCAGAGATCCTAATTATTTAGCCTGTAAACTTCATCGGAAACCTACATCAGGAAATACAATTCTACACTCTAAAAGTTTTCATCCTAGACCTCTAATCAACTCAATTCCGTTTAGCCAATTCTTGAGGATTAAACGTAATTGCTCTAACGACGACTTTCTTAAGAAAGCCAGGTCCCTCAAGAGTCGATTACTAGATAGAGGATATAGCCACAAGTGCTTGAAAAAAAGCTTTTAAAAAAGCTAAAGCCCGGGACAGACAAGACCTGTTACAAATGTCTGATAGATCCACCTCTGCCTCTAATCCTTACACTAGGATTATTACAACTTTTTCCAACGAACACATGGAACTGAGACAGATTCTATCCAAATATTGGCACCTCCTTACCAATGACCCGGTTGTGGGCCCTTATGTATCACCTAACCCTCTGCTCACCTTCCGACGAACCACGTCGGTGGGGGACCGTCTGGTTAGAAGCGAATTCAGGGGTCTTACTCGAGGAGACCCCTGTAACACCTTAGGCACTTTCCCATGTGGCTCCTGTGGATATTGCCGCTATATGAACACCAATAAGTATCCATACCTTCCTAATGGCTGGTTATTCTCTGCAAAACATTATGCCAACTGTCAAACCACATTCGTTATATATCTTATACAGTGTGAATGTGGCTGCTATTATGTGGGCAAAACCAATCAAAAATTATGCAAATGCCTCTATCGCCACATATTGGCAATGAAAACCAAAAATCCAGATTTCCTCTGGGGACGACACATGGCTACAGTCCATAGTGAAGCCTTTCCGAAAATATCAGTTTTAGTCTTAGATCGACTACACCATAATCCTCGAGGAGGGGATTTGAATAAACTACTCCTTCAATGTGAGATGAGGTGGATTTCTACCTTAAACGCCACCTCACCTCCAGGATTAAGCGAGATCCTCCTGAGTTTCAAACCCTTCCTCCAAGGATTTACATCAGGGGGTTATGAAGGAGATATGTAGGGGTCCCCACATTCTCACTTAGATTATATTTCTGATTTTTTGATTTTGATTTTATTTCTTTTTTACCTGTTTTCATTTCCCCCTTTTTTTCATCTTATATAATAATATGTATATTGTGTAGCATATATTGCATTATATGGTTTGTTTGCTGGTATACCTATTGCGTCTACGGGGGTCCAAGACATTTTGTTAATAGTCTTGTCGATTCTTATTAGAGTATCAAAGTATACAAATGTATTCAATGCTCTTGGATTGTACAAATGCACTTAATATTCTCTAACTGTGTACATGGTATGTAAATCGGGAAAATGCAATGTAATATTACAATATCTTATGACATTGCCCTTTACATTATTACAACTATCTGTTTTGATCTCCCATATTTAATATTCTAATGTATTATCAATTACTCTTGTTCTCCATTCAAATCAGCATTATTCAGGCACTGCTGATTTGTTTCTCGGCCTTTGCGTTGTCCCCCGGCACGGGTAGGCTCCACGCATCCATGCGTGGAGCCATACTTTGGATGCCTGGGGATCTGCAGTATTACGCCGTCCGCGCATGCGCTGTACGGCAGACCTTCGGATTCGCCACATTGGCATCCCTTCCTCCGTGTCGGCGGCGCTTGGACGCCTGACGTCATCGCGCCAGCCGTCGTGGTGACATCATGCACCGCTGCGCCGGGGGAATGAGCTCTAGGTGTTAGTATCACCTCCTTTGCTGACACTTGTCAGCTGTGGGAGGTGTATCACCTAGCTGATACAGCCCTCCTCTCTGCCCTTGCATTTTGTCCTATAAAATACCCACAGCTGCGAGTTTCTCCGCCCTTTATGGGCGGACTGATCTCGCAATCAGCTGGCTTATAATCCAGCAATATACCTGCCTCCTCTCATACACCATACGTGTGTCTTGTGGAGCAGGTGTATGCGGACTCTCAACTACAAAGTAAGTACTGGCTATCATGCTCTTTTTAGCTATTTACTTATAATTTTACTTCTTGTATGTTTTAGCAATTACATATACTTTAATTATTACTAGACAATGTGTAACCAATTAGATTAATAGGTAAATTACTTTCTCATCCATAACTCATAGGCAATTATTTACCTATGTAGCCCCTAAAAACAATGTATTTTCATATATTATACATGGGCCTTACAGCCCTTCCTTGCCATAATGAGTGAACAAGCCTGTTGGCTCTACATCTATGGACACAACAGAGCATAGTTCCATATCTATAGATTTATGTCTTTACTTTACAAAATCCTTCCCCCACCCCCCTTTTTCAAGTAGTATGCTTTTTTGAGTTCATCCAGCTCCCATAATTTATATTATAGGTCATGTTCTCTTTATATATAGATCAACATGTCAGAGTTTATATTACTATATTATATCTGACTATACATTATCTTTACACCATAGGACTTGGCATATGTATCCATTTAGCCGTTCCTTGTGGACCGCATAGACCGGATGCATTCTATGACTCTGTCTCAAATGCTGCTACCCATGAAATTGACATGGGACAACATTACTAAATGATGTTTTGAGATTTCAATCTACTCCAACCTTTTCTCCTCCACTACCTCACAAATCTGGGAGATCAAGACTGCAAGCATTACATTCTAAACATTGCATCCTCCTCGATCCTTATAAACAACTGTAAACGGTGTAACCAGTAAGTTTTTCTTTTCTTTTTGGTGGTGTGTCACTTTTACTAGCTATATTTATTTCCAAGCTACCCTAATGATCGTCTAATGATAACAATGCCCTACATTATCAGCTGAGACTTGTATATTTAGGAACAGCCCTCGCAAGTTGATGACAGTAGATTTATTTGGCATGAAGCCGGCTTGATAGGAATGCACAATAGACGTAAGAGCCTGATTGCTAACACCTTTGCCAGGATCTTTACGTCACTCTGCAGCAATGAAATTGGCCGAAGCAAACCTGGATCTACGGGGTACTTTCCCGGGTTAAGAAGTAAAGTGATATTTGCTTTAGACATAGGAGGGGGACAGAACTCCCCATTCCAGTGACAGATTGAAAACCCTTAGCAAACGTGGCAGCAATACCTCAGAATATTGTTTGTATATTTCTGTGGGGATCCCCACCTCTCCAGGAGCCTTACAGTTTGGGAAGGAGCTAACTGCCTTTTGGAGTTCTTCTATGGTCTGTGGAGCATCCAACCCCCGCCTCTGGGCTGCTGTGAGTACAGGGAAAGATATACCTTATAAGTAGACTTCAAGGTCCTCAGGAGTGTAGGAGGTACCCGGAAGATAGAAACACAGAAACTGGCTAATGCCTGCATAATCAATTCAGGTGAGTGTACTAAGGGACCAGCCCGGGACTTTATTGCTCCTAAGGCAGGGGATCAGAGAACTCGCAATCCTCGCCAAAAGGAGATCAGTCTTTTCCCCCTCCTCAAAAAACACCTGTTTGGAGAAAAATCTTTTTCTCTGCTGAGGAGAGCAAATGTTCGTAGGCAGATTGGGCAGACTGCGAGGCCTCCTTAGCAGAGTCTAAGGGATCTGCAATGTATTTTTTGTTCCAGTACTTGAACTCGAGATTTCACCTCAACCTTTAGGTCCGAGGAGGCATATTTAACCCTATTCATTTCTGCTATCAACAAGCCCCTCAGGTAGGCCTTAAAGGTCTCCCATTGTTGTAAACAAGAGGTACAGGGATCCTGGAATGTGAAAAACTTGCGCATGGGATTGAAATAGCTTCAGCCAGAATGCATTAAACTTCCATGGGGCCCCGCCCCCCCGGTCCGCTGACGGGGGGGGCGGGGTGATTTTTCTTTAAAGGTGAACTTACCCTTTAAGGTCATAAAAAATACCCTTATGATAAATGTCCATACATAGACTTCATATACAGTATCTCGCAAAAGTGAGTACACCCCTTACATTTTTGTAAATATTTTATTATATCTTTTCATGTGACAACACTAAAGAAATTACAATTTGCTACAATATAAAGTAGTGAGTGTACAGCTGACCTGGACCACGGCAATCTCCCATTCGGAGCCCTGGTATATTCGTGTCAGGAGTCCGGGGCTTAGAAATCCCCTCAGCATCCACGCGTCTTCTTCCCAGCTAACAGGATGGGCTATGTGGCTTCTGACTGGTCGGCGCCGCCCACGTGATGCCGCTGACCAATTAGAATGCTCCGAAACGTCCCTCCTGACGAGGTACGTTTTGGACATTCAGCTGAGGGGGTTTCTAAGCCCCGGCCTCCTGACGTGGAGAACATACCAGGGTTCCGAACCTGTGTAAGTTCACCTTACAGATTTTTACAAAATGTATGTGTAGGCACACATTTGTTTTGATAGTTTCTAATGTTTTAAAAGGTTACTATACTATATGTTTCAATATAAAGAGTGTTGTGTGGATTCCAAGTGCTATACTCCTTATTTAACAAGCAGCAGTTGATTCCTCGCTTCCTGTACTCTCTCTTTGCCTGTGCACAAGAAGGTCGATGAGAAAGGCGGGAGACGATTGGGAAAGGTCCTGTGTTTATTATTTATATAGTGCGGAAAATGTACGCAGTGCTTTAACTATATATTGTATATTCACATCACGTTTGTTACCCCAACACTTCATATTCCTGACATGTGCCTGCTGGATTATGTAATTGATAAAGTAGATATGTATGATAAAGTATCCTGTTCTATTTGTATTGCTTCCTTTATGTGAAATACCTGGTGTTCCTGCCAGTTCCTCTGCTTCACTTTCTGTCTTATAGCCAAAATGGGTGAGAGGAAATTGGTCCAAAGTGAGGGAAACAAAACTGGTGTCCCCATTTGAAGATTTCCCCTCAATTACTATTCTGGTGTCAACCCAAAATTTGGGATTTTTTTTCATTTTCGATAGGAACAGTAAACAGGACAAATAGAGAGGGTGAATCTTCCTAAGCAATTAAGACATGGTGATCTAATCCCACCCATTTTATCCAAAAAAAAAAAGTTTTGCCTTTAGGTAAGCTTTAAAAGCTAAGGTCCCCGACTCACATTCATACATACAAATACTAGGGCAAATTTAAACTGCAGCCAATTAACCTATGAGCATGTGTTTGGAGTGTGGGAGGAAACCGGGAAAACCCACACAAGGAGGAGAATGTGCAAACCCCATGCAGGTAGTGTTCTGGTTGAGATTTGAACAAATAGTCCTACTTCTGCCAGGCAGAAGTGTTACCAATAAAAAATGAAGGGAGAGCCAAAAACACACAAGGCTGTCATATCAAAAAAAGGTAGGAGCACACAATATTTCTGGCACATCAACAATTATTCTTCTGTACTTTCAGCATGTAAGTGCTGGTTCATCAGTGTGACTTAGTTGCATGCCAAGAGGAAACTCATATTTTCGATGGTGCCCGTTCTCAGCAATGCGACTCAGCATGGTGCAACTTTGGAGTGATTTACAGTGAGATTTGGCCACACTGAATATGCAAAAGTTGCACTACCTAAGCACACTGAAAATCTTGTCAAAATCGCATTACAGAGATCCTGCATTAGGTCAGACACAAAGTGGGGGACCCCGATTACTATGGAGCTCTGCAGAAAATTCCTACTCTGGTAAAGATACCCAGCAAGGCATCAGTGACTTTGTCCACCCTGACAGAGTATAGCGCCACAGCCTTTGGGTAGGGGATGGCATAGTCCACTGTTGTCAGAATGCATTGTTTACCTGGACTGCTGGAAGAAGGCTAGTGGAGCAATGATATTCACTGCCACCCTCTTAAAAGGTTAATCAACTACAAGCAAATGTTGTAATGGAGCCCTAGGAACATCTCTTGCCTTGCCATCCTATTGGCAGGTAACACAGGAGAGACAGAAGTGGACTGTTGGTAAGCATACTATTCCAGAAAAAAATAGCTTCAGTCTTGATGATTCCTAACGAACTTGCTAGTGGAATTTTGTGCACCACCTTCAACACGTGTACCCTAACATGTTCAGATACAATGAGCTGCCTTTTACTAGGTTTGCCTTACTACCTTCTGCTAGCATATCCTCCATGTACAGCTTTCCTCCAACCCAGTAAACTTTTTGTTTGCCTTCCTCCACAGAAAGGCTGGAAACTAGGCTTCTGAGCTCCTCCAGACATAGGACAGTCTGTAGTGATTGCTAAAAGATGCCAACTGTCTTGTGTCAAACAAGGGCAGCAGCTGAGGCAGAATTCACTGGGTCAAAGCAAGAAAAGAGGCTATAGGTACCACCCCCCTGCTTTGGGACCACAGACTGTTTTGGGAGACTTTGCAGCATTACAAGTGACCACCAGCACTGGCAATACATTGTCAGATTCAACAATAACATTTTTCATATATACATCATGTATTGCAGTGGCGGCCCGTCCATAGGGGGCGCATGGGCGCCACCCTCCCTCCAGGCAGTCAAAAAAAAAAAAAGTAAAAATTTTAAAACTGGCCATTAAAAAAAAAAAAAAAAAAAAAAAGGTCCTTAAGTGCACTGTGTTCGGGCGCCGGACACAGTGCACTTGTGAGAAGTGCCACATCTATGCAATCAGGAGATTGCAGATACGGCGCTTCATTTGCAGACGTTTATCCCGCCTTGCGGCGCTTTCCGAATCGCCGAGTAGCTTCCGCCCAGAGCTTGTAGCATCTATTACTATGGCCGGGTGGTTTGATTGACATCCGTGTTTAATGTCACTTCCTATGTATGAGGAGCCGGAGCGGACCCCTCTATCACTGCTGGAGAGGACAACACAGCAAGGTAAGTACCGCTGTGCTGCTCCCACAGAGAACAGGGGGGGTTTGATGGGACACAGGCAGGCTGCATTTGCACGGAGAACGGGGGTGGGGAGAAGGGGGGTTCGATGTGACACAGGCAAGGCTGCATTTGGTGGGACACAGGCAAGGCTGCATTTGGTGAGACACAGACAAGGCTGCATTTGGTGAGACACAGGCAAGGCTGCATTTGGTGAGACACAGGCAAGGCTGCATTTGGTGAGACACAGGCAAGGCTGCATTTGGTGAGTTTCGTGGGACACAGGCTGCATTTGATGTGATACAGGCTGCATTTGGTGGGACACAGGCTGCATTTGATGTGACACAGGCTGCATGCAAGGACGGACTCCGCTGGGGGCACCTGATGGCATCTGGTGGCAAGCGACGTGGCTAGTGACACGCTCAGGGCTCCCACTGATTCTGCATTATGGTGAGTTGAATGATTTCATTTTATATTACAATGTAATAATAGAAATAATACGTTCAATCATCCTGACACCATAACAACCATGGTGCCGGGATGATTGAAGTGCGAACACCAGGTGTTTGGAATATCTTTATCTGCTAATTGTTAAACTTTCTAGAATACACTTTTCTATTGTTGTGTAGGATCTGGGCCTGCTGTCCCTCCATCTCTCGTTCATCTCAGACGCCAACCACACCACCTTAGAGCAACACCCATTTTCACCAAGTGGGAGGGGTCAAAAAGAAAGGGCGGGGTCTGGCACGCCCCATCCTAAAACGTCACCAGTCGCCACTGATGTATTGAGTAATTGTGCAGGTACAGCGGTAATTCCATATCTCCTTCCCTAGAAAAACTGTTCACCTCCATTATACTTATTTTCCTTTGTCCATCCCCAAGTTGCTCAGATGTCACACCCATATCTTTATGCATTACCATGGTATGTTCAGAGGGCTTCAGTTGGTGAATCCTGGGTGTCATCAATATGTACCTAGCAGCACCATTCTGGGATTCTCATCCAAGACTCTGACCTCTGTCATCCCTGCTACGCCCATGCACAGGGCACATGTGAGTGGGCTTCCCTAACCCCAGTGAGCTAAGGAATTATTCTGGGATGATGTAATTTTTATCCACAGCTCAATGTGAACTAGAGACTTCTGTCCTGTCCCAAAAACCAGTACTGGTTCAACTGCCCATGGTGACTGGCAGTAGGTTGTTGGTTTTGCCCCTGGCTTCTCCACTGAACACAACAGAGGAATGGGTTCTGGCCAGGTGCAGTCAGCTTCTTCTATTCAGAACAAGTGTTTCTGAGGTGTCTGAGCTTGCCACAAGTATAGACTTTGCAGGTGTCAGCTGATGCCAACCTACCAGGCGTTCCAGGTGCTGGTCGCTGGGATGCCTGGCTCACAAGCGTAGCATGGGTCACGGTTAGTGATCCTTTTCAGCCACTAGGGGGAGCCCAGATACCTGAGTAGATGCTAATCCTGCTGCCAGATTCAAGCTTACAATCCATCACAAATTGTCGAATGTTTGAGGGACAGATATGTAGGCATTGATTCTGGATCATCAGGTACTCCAGGGGAGACCTTTTCAGTCTTTTAGCCCACTGAATGTGGTGCGTAGGAAGCTTAAAGCATTCATGTAAATGTCTCCAGGTCCTTTCTGCAAAGTCCCGAATATGTCTTTCTGTAGACTTCTGGGGCCAAAGGACATTATTTTGATAAAAATGTGACCTTGTACTTTTCATCATTCTCGGTTGGAAATTACACACAGGCCTCCAGAGCATTTCCCAACAAAGAAAAGAAGAGTGGAGGCAACAGTAGGACAAGGAAGTGGGCGAGTGTGTAGGATGCAGCCCACTCTGTCTGGGGCAAGTGGCACCGATTACAATTTTCTTCAAAGCATAGTAAATAAGTATCATTAATACTGTCCATCTCTGGAAATTTGGCTGCATTGCTTACAGCCAAAAAGGTGCTATACCCTGTGCTCAGGGGAGCCAAGGGACTGAGCCAATAGCTGCGACTGGAGCTTGGCCACCTCAAATTTGTGCCATTGGGCAGCTTCCCTGTCTTCCCAGCCCTGTACATACTGCCTCTCAGCTGGACACTGTACAGCAACCCTTTCAGCTTGGTGCTGGAGTAGCTGCAGGTACATCACAGGATTTGTAGCCATTATCCATTTTAGTGGTTGCTGCAGCTGAGGAGAATTGATGTTGAGTCCAGGCTGTCTAGTGCTAGCATGCCCAGATTGTATTTGTTGGTACATCAGTCAGTCCTTGGCTGGTGGTACCAGAACCACTTGTACAGAGCTCCTTCTCCTGCAGGCTCCTCCAGAATCTGTTGTGCCTCAATATCCACCTCAAGTAAATCATGAATCAGGTCCTCTTTTGATTTGTTATGCGTTTCAATCTACCTTGTCGCATTCATCAGATCACCTTAGTTCTTTTCTTGTACCCTAATGGGTTAGGCACGATTGCAAAATAAAACATAGCATAGAAAAACAATTGATAAGGAAGGAATGGTTACTGCACATCTCTCTATATAAAAAAACTGTTTTGCAGCAGCTTACTTCTATAACTGCTTCCATAGAGGTTACAAACCTTTAGTGCAGGGTTTGTTACTTGCCTCATGCACTAAGACAGGCCACAGATGATGGTGATTTCTTTCCTGTAAACCTGGATTGCAGAAAAGAAATTCACATGATTCCCCTATCAAGACAGACAGTGCTGACAGGGGAATCTCTCCTGCTGAAACACTGTCATTCTCCTGGTGGTTGAGGGGAAGCTGCCCCCGCCGGGAGAAGACAGTGATAATTGCAAGTAAAATCTATCAGGCTGGTTGTACCCAAGTTGATCGATTGATCAGTCAACTTGGTACATTCAGCCTGCCCATACACGATTCTTATCTCGGCCGGTTCCTGCTGGACCATCTGTAGCCAGCCTAATTCTGTAAGTAGAATGATCCCACCTTACTGCTAACCAGAATGTGATGATTATACTTGCAGATCCCACCTTGTGCAGAGATATTCCTTCTCTGGGACAACAATCCAAGCACCAGCAAAATGAGATTGATCAATAAAAAAAGTATGCTGCGCTAACATATGTAGCATAGTTTAATTATCAGTTTTGGTGTTTATTCACTTTACATTTGCAGCTCATTTATAGATTTTTTTTTCGATATTGGTGGAATTAGATCGATCGTCACTGGAGCAGATTAAGTATGTAGTTAACCATTTACAAACACACAGTAGTTGCAGCAAAACCCAGCACCAATAACAGCATCTACTGTTGCGATTCTGATTACGTTCAAATATTTGCAGTTGCGGGAGGGTGTCTATATTGCACGCATTCCCGTAGCTGCATGCAGCCGCACATAAACGTGGAGCAGCATAGACAACGTGCGGGGTGCCATTAACTCTTAAAGGCACCCCCACACACCAAAATATATGGTGCGGTTTCCTGCACATAGAAATTGCATGGTGCAAATGCACCATTCGATTTCCATGCTGCCATGTTTTACAATAGGTGCAGGGGCCTTTTCGCTGAAGAAAACGCAGACAGAAGCCCATTCAAATGAATGGGCTGCCATGCCCACGAGATACACAGAGCCGCATACATGTGAACTGGGGCTTAAAAAAGCCATGCCCAGACAGGAACATAACAGTTTAAAATCTGGTATGTCCCTACTGAAGCAAAAATTCTTTAATTTCTAAATTAGAGTGTTCAGAGATCCAGCTTAACAATTTTTAAATAACGTTCCAATGAAAGAAAAGGAAATACGGTTAAAAAAAATGTTTACAAAAAAAAATACAAAAAAACAGACAACAGTAAAATAAACAGGAGTAAAAATGAAAAATATTTATGTAAAGATCACCTTGAGTCTGTGCAGAGTCCATCAAATATAGATATATATATATCTATCTATATCTATATCTATATAGATATATCTCTATCTATCTATCGATATATATATATATCTATATATATATAGATATATATATATATATATCTATATATATATAGAGAGAGAGAGAGAGAGAGAGAGAGAGATATATCTATCAGAGTCACAGGCTTTCATAAACGATTTTCTCTTTATAGTATCAGCCTAGGTTCACACTGATGCGATTTGACATGTCAAATCACCGGCGATTACTGCCAATGGCACCGTCCGAATCGGTGCGACGCCAATTTTGTGGTGCTGCATTAAATCCCAAAAGTAGTTTCTGTACTACTTTTGGCGACTTTGGGGTGTGATTTGTATAGACATCTGTGCAGGAACCCGCACAGATGTCTCTGAAATCGCTACTGACATGTGGGTATGAAATTGTGAGAGTTCAGTTTAACTCGCACAATTTCAATCCTGCTTGTTAGTGTGAACCTGGGCTCAATGGTAAATGAGAAATGAAGTTGCCAAATGCAACAGTAGTTTGAACATAGAGAGGGCATTGCATCTAATTACACCCAATTAGAGGTATTGGACATATTTATTATGCTTACCAAACAAACTCTTAACGGCAAGTATTCTAAATACGTCTCCAAATTCACCTGACACAGTTTTGCAATCCACCAATCAAAAGTTTATTGAATAGAATACAATTACAATTTCACAGAGATCAAATATAACATAGACCTTATGAATATATTGCTTAGGTGATCTAATGTGTTTTACCTGGCAATATAGGAGTGTTTGCGGTCTTGCTGATTGGCATCTTCCTATAAATTAGTGTAGCCACAGAGTTAACTCTATCAAAGAAAACATTATGGAGCTTAATATAGGTCACTACCTCTAGTCTGACACTAGATGATTTATGTATATTCTTTGTTCTGACTATTTACAACAGGGTCATTAGGAGTAGTATGCAGATCCTGAGATAAGTACTGTTTATTATACTGCTGCATAATGTAACACTTTTTAGTGCATATAGCAGCATACATATCTGTCTAAAATGAAGGAAAAACTTTGGCTCGGTTCACATTGCCATGACTTGGGGTCCGACCTGTGAGACCCCCAAGTCGCATGACATGTGAAATCCCATGTTAATCAATGATAACTGTCTTAATTCGCACTACTGAAGTCGTTTCGACTTTAGAAAAGGTTCTTGTACTACTTCAAGGCGACTTCTGTCCGACTTGTGCCCATAGAATTTAATTAAATTTGCCTCTTCATCTATATTGATCTGATTTGGATTTGACATTGCGGGAAGTTTATCCAGGCATTCCCTGAAAGTTGTTTCAAAGTTGCTATAAAGTTGCATCAAGTAGTACTCAAGTCGCCAGCAGGTTGCCTGGCAAAGTCGCATGACTTTCGGGTCGCAGCAGTGTGAGCCAAGCCTAAGGAAAGAGCTACAGGAGGGATTTGGTTCCAAATGAGGCACAGTTGGGAGGTAGGCTAACCCTTCTCACACTAAGCATAATAGAAAATGAGGCAATAAGTTCAAATAAAAGCCACGTGGCTATGTTTGCATTATGCTTTTGAATATTATTTTTGGAGTAAAAGGTAATTACAAAGCAATTTCATTCTAAAGCTTATAACTTTTTAAGACCTTTGTGTACGTTTTTGTGCATTTCTCAATATTGGGCATACCACAATTTTTGAAGAAATGGAGCAACTGCAAAATGACCATAGGTGATGTAAATTTAGTCCGTATTTTTAGTTCAACCAGCGGGTTGAACGAAAAAAAAAAATGACTTAATTCCCCCATACACAGTCAGAATACACTGATCAGTGTTGCAGGCTATATGATCGACCGGGAAAAATCTAACAGGGTGGTTGTACAGAAGTTGATTGGTAGATGGACTTCTGTACAACCTTCCTGCCCATAAACGGATCGAAATGCGGCTGGTCTCTGCTGAACTGGCCGAATTTCGATACATCCTTAGGCCCCTTTCACTTGGGCGGACCGTTCAGGTCCACCTGTCAGTTTTTTAGGCGGACCTGTACGGACACTCCATGGAGGTCTATGGAGGGATGGATGTCAGCGTTGACATGTCCGCTGACATCCGACCCGCTCTGATCCAAAAAAGTGTGACGGAGAAAAAAAACCTATTTTTCCATCTGTCTGCGGATCGGACTCTACGGTCCGTCTTCATCCGATCCCCCATAGGGGAGAGCGGCGCTTTGACAGGTCTGTCCCTGCACAGTGTGCAGAGACAGACCTGTCATCTGCCTGCTCAGTGGGGATCCCCTGCTGAGCAAAGCAGGCTCCGTACACAGACACGTCCATGTGAAAGAGCCCTTAAACTTTTTTTAGTTTTAATTACACTACAGCCTAGGTACTTTTAAATTCATGTTTAATCAAAGAAATGATATTGTGACCATATTCTAATATTATGTAAGTTGTTCATTTTAGTACTGACTGGAGGTACCCTGCCTTCAATCTATATACAGTATAAAAGAGAATGTTACCCCAACATTTCATATTCCTGATATGTGTCTGTTGTACCATGTACTTGTGTTAAAAATGATCCTGTTCTATTTACATTGCTTTCTTTGTGTGAAATACCTTGTCATCCTGTCAGTCCCCCTGCTCTCCTTTAACCCCTTCCGCCAACCATACGCTTATATGTGGCCATACGGAAGGGGGTCTTTTTCCATGGGGCCACATACAGTGCCTTGCAAACGTATTCACCCCCTTAGCTTTTCACATATTTTGTTACATTACAGCCTTTAGTTCAATGTTTATTTAATCTGAACTACATGTGATGGATCAGAACACAATAGTCTAAATTGGTGAAGTAAAATTAGAAAAATATATACATAAAACTATTTTTCAGAAATAAAAAAAATGATAATTAGCATGTGCATGTATTCACCCCCTTTGTTATGAAGCCCATAAAAAGCTCTGGTGCAACCAATTAACTTCAGAAGTCACATAATTAGTGAAATTATGTCCACCTGTGTGCAATCTAAGTGTCACATGATCATTACATATACACACCTTTTTGAAAGGCCCCAGTGGCTGCAACACCTAAGCAAGAGGCACCACTAATCAAACACTGCCATGAAGACCAAGGAACTCTCCAAAAAAGTAAGGGACAATGTTGTTGAGAAGTACAAGTCAGGGTTAGGTTATAAAAAAATATCCAAATCTTTGATGATCCCTAGGAGCACCATCAAATCTATCATAACCAAATGGAAAGAACATGGCACTACAGCAAACCTGCCAAGAGACGGCCGCACACCAAAACTCACGGATCGGGCAAGGAGGGCATCAGAGAGGAAGAAATAAGAGTGGTGCATATTCAATAACATGCCATGAATTAATATACTTAAAGAATGAACGTGACATATCCAAAACATACAAATAAATTAATGTGAATAAAAGTCCAACTAAAGCCCAATGGTAGGAGTCAGTTCATATAAAAGGTAAAAATCTCATAGGGGTAACTTGATAGAAAAAAAACAGACAACACATCAATCCAAACATCGACTGTTATATTTATGAATTGGCCGCTCACCTCCAAAAATGACCCAAAGGTCAAACAAGGCTCATCAGATAAGGAATCCTGCTGATGGATCTGTAAAGACATCCAGGTCCCAAGCGAAAACGAATAACTACATCTAGATCTTGGTATCAAAACATCTTGGGAAACTCCATATGTAGAGGAAACAGCTCGCTTCAAGAAATGGCACTTGTTGTATAAATGTTTCTCAAAGGAAACAAAGAATAGCCATAGTGCAATATTGTCAAATAAAAAGTAAATTTTTTTACGTGAAAGAAGCTGCTTACATCAAGAAAGAATAAAAATCGCAGTAAGAAACAATGGAAGTAGTGACACACTCGCCTCCTCACCGCACTTCCGTAAAATGCCACCGGAAATGATGTCACAAGGCTCCACCCGATGTGTTGCATCACTGGTCACGTGACTTCCTCAGGGATAGGAGCCAAGTGACAAGCGCCGGGTATTTTTACCCCCTCCAACCAATGGATGAGCCTTAGTAACAGGTGAGTCGTCGTTCATCTGTGTCCAATATAATTAATTGGCCAATAAGAAAAAACATCTATCATGGCCAGAGAAAACTACCTAGCAACCGAAAGGTGATAGGTTGCACACAATACAACAAAATGATAATAAATTAAATACAACACTAAATGGTGGACGAACATGGAACATTTTAAACATTCAATATGCAAATTGATACAGATGTATTTTTCGTACAAGATTTCCCAAAAAGGAATATTGGAGAGAAAAAACTAAATCCAAAAATAAGATATATAAAATAAACACAATAAGAACAAGAGAGAGAGGATGATAATGGTGACATCCAGTGGGCAAAAAACAATAGTGCTGCCACATGAAGTTTACATAAACAATTATAGACATCCTAAGTAAGTATGAGAGGATGACATCTAGTGGACAAGAACAATATTACCACTGAAAGGATACTTAAAGTGGATGTAAACCCGAAAATGTGTTTTTTTTTTTTTTTATATCATAATGATATATGATTTGCTATCATTTGAGCCCAGTCTTGCCACACAGAGTTAATCCATCTCTGAGCAATCCTCTTTTATTGTTCAGTGAGAAAAATCTTGACAAACTGAGAAAAACTTTGTCAAATACTCCCCCTTGCTGTGAGTGACAGCCTAAGACACATGCATTATTTTTTAATTCCCTCCCCCACTCCTTTCTTCAGCAGCTCTGCAAGGATTGGCTGTTCCACACCTCAGCATGATTTGGCATGCTGAAGTCATGTGGTTACTTTCCTGTCTTTTCACTGGATGTTAGAGATCATAGCAGAAGTTCAGTGTAAGAAATACACAGGAGAAAATGCATATTGACAAGGGGAGTGTAGAGGTGGGCGGGGAGTCTACTGACATCACGACTCCACCCACCCAGCTCCAGACAACAGACCCATCCACAGAATCTGCAGTTTTTCGGGTCTAATAACAGACAGAGGGGAGACATTTGACAGGTAAAGATACATGCAGGAGGCTTGTATATCCTTATAGATAACCACTATGGCAGTAGTTTAGAAAGGATGACATTGGGTTTACATCCACTTTAATATATAAAAAACATATTGAAATAACCCGAAATGCTCATAAATACACCAAACAGTGGTTTCATTGTACATGACTAAATGTAATAGATAAGGAAATAGAAATGGAAATGAAAATGAAAATATGGACGTCTAGAAATCAGAAATGAAACAATTAAGGTCAAAATCAATGTTTAACCCTTGAGGATGGAAAGAGTTAATTCCAAAAATCCACGTTAACTCTATTACTCACTCTCGAGTGAGGTTTAGATCTTTCAATTGCCCAAAATTTCAATACTGAAGGGTCCTGTGAGTGGAATTGGGCAAAATGTCTAGGGTCACTATGCTTAGTAAACCCCTTACAAATTTTTTGAATATGCTCTCTAGTCCTTTTCCACATCAGGCGTTTAGTCCTACCGATATATTGTTTCAAGCACGGACATTGGAGGACATACACCACCCCCTCTGTCCTACAAGACATAAAAATCTTAGATCTGATATTCCTTATTGGTAACAGTGTATTTGAATGTATCGCCTTTTTTTACCATTCAGCTTAGTATTCTTGCACGCATAACATCTCCTGCATGGAAAAAACCTTTTCCCTGAAAGAAGGTGAAGCTAGTTGCTTGACTGGGAGGATCAGGGATATTCTTCGCAATCATATCCCGTAAGGTAGGTGCTCGCCTAAACGTGAATTTTGGAACTACTGGTAGAATGGTACACAACTGGGTATCTTAGAATGGACCAATGTTTCTTAAATATTTTTTCTATTTGCTTATGTTGTACATTATAATTCAGAATAATAGGGAGATCATAGGGGGTTCTTTCAATTCTTGATTTGTCTATTGTTAGAGATGTCCTCTCCATTCTGGTGACTTCTTCTATTTTATGGTTAATTAAATCTTCATTGTATCCTCTTTGAACAAATCTGTTACCAATAAATCTTGCCTTTTCGTTGAAATCTTGTACAATTTCTGTGTAATCTAATCAGCTGGCCTTTTGGTATATTGATGATCCACGGGTCATGGTGGCAGCTATCTGTTGGAATGTAGCTATTCCGATCAACCTGCTTGAAAAAGGTTTTCGTGATGAAATTTTGGTATTTAAATTCTATAGCTAGGTCAAGAAAATGTATTGATGTGTTACTATAATCCATTGACAGCCGTATATTTTTTGTGTTAACATTCAGCTGTTGGAAGAACACTTTCAGACGCTCTTCATCGCCTGTCCAGACTACTATGACCTCATCAATATACCTCTTGTATAATAAGAGTCCATGCTGAGGGTCTTTGTACACACTTTCTTCTTCCCACTTTTCCATAAACATATTGGCTACACTTGGTGCATAACGAGCACCCATGGCAATCCCCTTGATTTGTTTAAAATAATCAGAGTTAAACCAAAACTAGTTATGACTAAGCCCATAATCCAAACACTTAAGTAAATATGATTTTTGTTAAGATGGTAACTCACGCAAAGTATTAACGGCCCATTTAACTGATTGAATAGCTTTGTTATGGTCAATAATTGTATACAATGAAGACACGTCTGCCATTGCTGATAGCAACCGATCGTGTCTCACTTCGATTCCCTCAAGGATCTGTATAAGATGTTTGGTGTCCCGCTAATAGGATCTAGTATTTGGTATCACCGGTTGTAAGAACAAGTCAATGTACTCCCCCAATCTTGCATTAAATGACTGTATGGCGTGGACAATGGCTCTCCCTGGTGGAAGGGTCTGGTCCTTGTGTAGTTTCAGTATGGTATATATCACAGGTACTCGGCAAGTTTGAGGTAACAGATATTTAGCTTCTTTAGCATTTAAAATGTTCTTCCTGGTTCCCAATTGTATTAAGCTTTCCAATTCTTTCTTAAATTTTGTTGTGGGAATTCATCAATTTAAGTTAAGTATTATGATCAGTTGCCCAGTAAGTTCATTGTTATAATAATTCTTTGCTAAAACTACACCCCACCCCCCCTCCACTGCAGGTCTGATGACTACATTTTTTCTCTCCTCTAGCTCCTTAATTCGTCGTTAGATGTGTCTTGGATCCCTTATCCTTTTTAGTTTCAGTGTTTCAAGATCTTGTAATACCATATGGTTGAAAACATCCACATGTTCATTATTATGAATCTGTGGGTTGAACAGCGATTTGTTTCTCAACTGAGTATGGGTATTATCACTGGTTAGGTTTTGTGACCTTTGGGTCAGGGCAAAAGATTTATTTAGCATATATTTTTGGATATTCAATCTCCTAGTACAGTGATGGTGAACCTTGGCACCCCAGATGTTTTGGAACTACATTTCCCATGATGCTCACATACACTGCAGAATGCATGAGAATCATGGGAAATGTAGTTCCAAAACATCTGGGGTGCCAAGGATCGCCATCACTGTCCTAGTATATTTCTGAAGGTATCAAATTTGCTCAGATTGCATGTAGGGGCAAATTTCAGACCCTTATCCACTTTTAGTTCATTTATGGTTAGTTCAGATCCACTTAGATTAAAAACTTCCTCTCCTAATGGTCTCTTTTTCTTTTGAGCCTTCCATCCGGCTTGACAGCCCCTCTTTGATTTGGGATTCTTCTCTGGTCTCCCATTCTCTCTTGACGGGGTGGAGATCTTTGTGTCTCCATTGGTCTAAAAAAGGTCTCGGTGGGCCTTCTTCATAATAACTCCTTAACGGTTCAAACCTTCTCCTTGGATCATCATAGTAATTTGGTTGGTTCCCATAGTTACCATAGTGATTTGATTGTGGGTTTCTGAGTCTATTTCCATTTTGATGCGAATTCGCATTGTTGTCTCCATAGTTATTTGCATATTGTCCATTACCATTGGGGCCATAATGGTTTCCGTGGTTGTAATTATTCAGTCTTCTTGGTGATTTAAACCAGAGTTTTTGATTTCCCTTATTTTGCCACCAAGGTTTATCAGAGAGGCAGCACAGAGACCTAAGGTAACCCAGGAGGAGCTGCAGAGTTCCACAGCAGAGAATGGAGTATCTGTACATAGGATAACAATAAGCTGTACGCTCCATAGAGTTGGGCTTTATGGCAGAGTGGCCAGAAGAAAGCCATTACTTTCAGCAAAAAACAAAATGGCGCATTTTGAGTTTGCGAAAAGGCATGTGAGAGACTCCCAAAATGTATAGAGGAAGGTGCTCTGGTCTGATGAGACTAAAATTTAACTTTTTGGCCATCAAAGAAAACGCTATGTCTGGCGCAAATCCAACACATCACATCACCCAAATAACACCATCCCCACAGTGAAACATGGTGGTGGCAGCATCATGCTGTGGGTTTGATTTTCAGCAGTCGGAACTGGGAAACTGGTCAGAGTTGAGGGAAAGATGGATGGTGCTAAATGCAAGGATATTCTTGAGCAAAACCTATACCACTCTGTGTGATTTGAGGCTAGGACGGAGGTTCACCTTCCAGCAGGACAATGACCCCAAACACAAGGGGCAACATGTAAATGTGTTAGAATGGCCTAGTCAAAGCCCAGACCTCAATCCAATAGAAAATCTGTGGTCAAACTTAAAGATTGCTGTTCACAAGCGCAAACCATCCAACTTGAAGGAGCTGGAGCAGTTTTGCCAGGAGGAATGGGCAAAATCCCAGTGGTAAGATGTGGCAAGCTCATAGAGATTTATCCAAAGCAACTTGGAGCTGTGATAGCCGCAAAAGGTGGCTCTACAAAAGTATTGACTTTAGGGGGGTGATTAGTTATGCACATTGACTTTTTCTGTTATTTTGTCCTATTTGTTGTTTGCTTCACAATAATAATAAAACAAATCTTCAAAGTTGTGGGCTTGTTCTATAAATTAAATGATGCAAATCCTCAAACAATCCATGTTATTTCCAGGTTGCGAGGCAACAAAATACGAAAAATGCCAAGGGGGTGAATACTTTTGCAAGGCATTGTATATGCATATCTCTCTTTGTGCGGCGCACTCCCAGCACAGAGACCGGGCTCTCACCGAGAGCGGCAGGTCTGGTACTAAGGATCGTGATAGCCTCTGATTGACTGAGCCCATCCCTGTGTTTAAATTATAAGGAAGATATGTTGTCTCTTCCTCTTGTACGAGATGAAGCTGTAAATTAAAAAAAAAAAAACACAAGATCTGGGTTTGCAGGGTTAGTTTTAGGTTAAAGGTTGGGGTCAAATGTCACAGTCAGAATATTTTGAGTAAAACTTACATTTTCTTTTTTTAATTAGCATCAGTGTCAGTTAGTGTCAGTGTGCTTTGGCTAGGATAAAAAAATGCAAAATGCGCACCATTGTATCTGGGCCTAGTACGGGTACAAACTACAACTATAATACACATATGTGGTATCACTGTGATTGTCAGGAGCAGGGTAATTTATTTTGGGTTGTGTTTTGGTGGAAATGTATTAATAGCAAGAAATATACAGCTAAAATTAAAAAATATATATATATTTTTTTACTATTTTAGGTCAGTTTTCTTTTGATAAGTAAAAAAAAAAAAAAAAAAAAAAAAAGAAACAGAAAAACGGGAGATATCCATTACCATTTCTCACCAAAAGAAAGACCAATGTGTCTTGAAAATAGCAAGGAATAATCCACCTGGATACACAAAGTAGTTGTCATGATATGTACAGTTTTACTAACACATGTCAACGTTGCTAAATTGTTCTTATGCATTAGCATTTGTTTTACCCTTAGACAGGAAGGGGTTTTTCTGTGCTGGGAGCACAGTCTGCCTGCCCTCCAATGGCCAAAACTTGTGTCAACATGCTCCCTTGCACAGCTCTTCACTGGGAAGATTAAATGTACTGCTTTTCTCCTTGCTTCCTGCTGACACGCCCCCAGCAGTCTCCATCCCCAGCCCCTTATGCAGCTGAGAACAGAGGTCATCTGATCACATATAGAAAAAAAGTACAGTATTTATAGTTATTTTTTATTTCCGTCCGTTTTTTTTTAGTACTCCGCTTGCTCAGCGGGGATCGCTCCGTTGATCCCCGCTAAGCCGGCGGATGACAAGTCAATCTCTGCACTCTGTGCAGGGACAGTCCTGTCAGAGAGTCTGCTCTCCCCTATTGGGGATCGGATGATTACGGACCACCTGTAGATAGATGAAAAATAGGGTCTCCATCCGTGTGGATTTTGTGGAGCGGATCGGGGAGGATCGGATGTCAGCGGACATTTCACCGCTGACAAGCGTCGATCCATAGAGCTGTATGGAGCGACCGTTCAGATCCGCCTAAAAAACTGACAGGCGGATCCGAACAGTCCGCACATGTGAAAGGGGCCTAAGGGTTCGTATATACTGTACAGAACATGCAGAAAACATTCACAGCGCATCACTTTTTCCACATTTTGTTATGTTACAGCCTTATTCCAAAATGGATTAAATTAATTTTTCTCAACATTATACAATACCCCATAATAACATGAAAGAAGTTTGAAATCTCTGCAAATTTATAAAAAAAAAAAAAAATGAAAAAAAAAATAAATCACATGTACATAAGTATTCACAGTCTTTGCCATGAGACTCAAAATTGAGTTCAGGTGCATCCTGTTTCCACTGAGCATTCTTGAAATGTTTCTACAACTCGATTGGAGTCCACATGTTATAAATTCAGTTGATTGGACATGATTTGGAAAGGCACACACCTGTCTATATAACATCCCACAGTTAACAGTTCATGAAAGAGCACAAACCAAGCCATGAAGTCCAAGGAATTATCTGTAGACCTGGGAGACAGGATTGTATCGAAGCCACCCCTCAGTAAAGGCACATGACAGCCCGCCTGGAGTTTGCCAAAAGGCACCTAAAGGACTCTCAGACCATGAGAAAGAAAATTCTCTGGCCTGATGAAACAAAAATTGAACTCTTTGGCCTGAATGACAAGCATCATGTCTGGAGGAAACCAGGCACCGCTCATCACCTGGCCAATACCATCCCTACAGCGAAGCATGGTGGTGGCAGCAACATGCTTTGGGGGTGTTTTTCAGCAGCAGGAGCTGGGAGACTAGTCAGGATTGAGGGTAAGATAAATGCAGCAATGTACAGAGACATCCTTTATGAAAACCTGCTCCAGAGCACTCTGGACCTCAGACTGGGCTAAAGGCTCATCTTCTAACAGGACAATGACCCTAAGCACACAGCCAAGATAACAAAAGAGTGACTACAGGACAACTCTGTGAATGTCCTTGAGTGGCCCAGCCAGAGCCCACACTTTAACCCAACTGAACATCTCTGGAGAGATCTGAAAATGGCTGTTCACCGACGATCCCCATACAACCTGATTGAGGTCCTGCAAAAAATAATGGGACAAACTGCCCAAAAAAAGATGAAAAAAAGTGCGCCAAGCTTGTAGCATCATACTCAAAAGACTTGAGGCTGTAATTGGTGCCACATGTGCTTTAACAAGTATTGAGCAAAGGCTGTGAATACTTATGTACATGGGATTTTTTTCATTTTTTATATTTAATAAATTTGCAAAGATGTTAAACAAACTTCTTTCACATTGTCATTATGGGGTATTGTTTGTAGAATTTTGAGGACAATTATGAATTTAACCCATTTTAAAATAAGGCTGTACCATAACAAAATGTGGAAAAAGTGAAGAAAAGGTGAAGAAAAGGTGAAGAAAAGGTGAAGAAAAGGTGAAGAAAAGGTGAAGCGCTGTGAACACTTTCCGGATGCACTGTACTTTTTCTGTAGACATCATGCTGAGGATACATTTATAAACACTCTCACTTTGGAAGAGTCCAGCTGACACTTTGCCCCGCTGATGGCTCTCAATTACATTTGTCACCAACAGCAACTTTCCCCGGTAACGACTGGGAACCAATCAGAGTGGTTCATGAAATTACTATACCAGTTATGACCAGATATAAATTCAGCACTACTAGTGGTAATGCGTCAGCTAGCATGAGGATTGAAATTTGTAAATTCTGAATACAGTGTGTGTATATATATATATCTATCTCTATCTATAGATAGATATATATATACCTATACATACACACACACAGTATCTCACAAAAGTGAGTACACAACTCACATTTTTGTAAATGTGTTTTTATATCTTTTCATGTGACAACACTGAAGAAATGACACTTTGCTACAATGTAAAGTAGTGAGTGTACAGCTTGTCTCTTCAAAATAACTCAACACAGCCATTAATGTTTAAACCGCTGGCAACAAAAGCGAGTACACCCCTAAGTGAAAATGTCCAAAATTAAGCCCAAATAGCCATTTTCCCAACCTGATGTCATGTGACTTCTTAGTTTTACAAGGTTTCAGGTGTGAATGGGGAGCAGGTGTGTTAAATTTGGTGTTATTGCTCTCACTCTCTCATACTGGTCACTGGAAGTTCAACATGGCTCAAAACTCTGAATCTGAAAAAATAGGATTTTTATAACAGCTTACCTGCAAAATCCTTTTCTTGGAGTACATCATGGGACACAGAGCCTAAGTAATAACTTAATGGGTTATGGGCCGCCTTCAGGTGTTGACACTGGTATACCCAACACAGGAAGTTCACTCCCCTATATAACGCCTCCTCCTTCTAGGAGTACCTCAGTTTTGTAGCAAAGAAATATACTTAAACCCCATTAAAGAGGGGAGGGACCTCTGTGTCCCATCATGTACTCCAAAAAGAGGATTTTACAGGTAAGCTGTTATAAAAATCCTATTTTCTTTATCGTACATCAAGGGACACCGAGCCCAAGTAATAACTTAATGGGACGTCCCATAGCAATGCGATTTGAGAGGAGGGAGAGACAACCTGTAGGGCACCCCCAGACCTGAGGACTTATACTGCTGCCTGCAGCGCACTGCGCCCGAAGGCGAAGTCCTCATACCTCCTTACATCTACTTTTTAAAATTTTGTGAAAGTATGCACTGAAAACCAAGTTGCGGCCTTGCAGATCTGAGCCATGGAGGCCTGGTGACGTACTGTCAGCACTAACCGACCTGGTAGAGTGCGCCTTAACTTTAAATGGGGGAATCTTACCCCTTAAATCATAAGCTTGAATTACCACTTGTCGAATCCACTTAGCGACAGTGGAATTCGACGCTGCCTGTCCTTTCTTAGGACCCTCTGGCAGAATAAATAAGACCTCAGTCTTACGAATCTGAGCAGTTGGATTTAAATAGATTTTCACTGCTTTCACCACATCAAGACAATGTAGTGACTTTTCTTCCCTGGAACATGGTTTTGGAAAAAACAATGGCAGGACAATATCTTGGTTCAGGTGAAAGCCTGAAACCACTTTTGGCAAAAAAGCCTGGACGAGGGCGTAACACCACTCTGTCCTCATGAATAATAAAATATGGCTCTTTATAAGAAAGAGCAGCCAATTTCGAAACCCTCCTTGCTGAGGATATAGCAACCAAAAATACCAGCTTCCTTGTCAGAAGGATTAAGGGAATATGCTGTATCAGTTCAAATGGCTGTTTTTGTAGCACTGACAAAACTAAATTCAAGTCCCAAGGGCTTAAAGGTGATTTAACTGGTGGATTAATCCGCATCACCCCTTGCATAAAACCTCGGACTAAAGAATGCATGGCAAGCAATCTTTGAAATAAGATCGATAAGGCTGAGACTTGGCCCTTAATAGTATTCAAGGCCAACTTCATCTCTACGCCCAATTGTAGAAAGGCAAGAATTCTGTCTATGATATATCTCCGAGGGTGTCAACCCTTGGATTCACATCAGGAAACATAAGCCTTCCAGACTCTATAATATATAGTTCCGGAAGCTGGCTTCCTTGCATTAATCAAAGTAGAGATAACTGACCCGGAAAGCCCACGTTTCTTCAGAATGTTGGTTTTAATAGCCAGGCCGTTAAATTTAGCGTTAGTAAAGTAGGATGGAATATCGGCCCCACTGGCCTTAGTGGAAGGGACCATGGATCCTCCACTGCCATCTTTACGATTTCTGCATACCATGACCTTCTGGGCCATGCTGGTGCTACCAGAATTACTGGCTTTCTTCCAGCTTGATCCTGCAAAGAAGTCGAGGCAGCAACTGAATAGGAGGGAATGCATAGATCAGTGAGAACTGATCCCACGGGGTTACCAATGCATCTGTTCCACATGCGAGTGGATCCCTTGTCCTAGACACAAAGTTGACTAACTTCATGTTGAATCTAGACGCTAGATCTACATCCGGAGTCCCCCATCTTTGGCAAATAGCCCGAAAAATATCGGGGCGAAGAGACCATTCCCCTGGGAATAACTGCTGGCGACTTAAGTAGTCCGCCTGCCAATTTCTCTACTCCCCGAATGAAGACTGCCGATAGGCACGGAACGTTCCTTTCTGCCCAAGTTAGAATATGATTCACCTCTCTCTGTGCCTCCTTGGTGATTGATATAGGCCACAGCCGTGGCATTGTTGGATTGAATCCTGACAGGACAATCCATTAACCTGGAAGTCCAGGCTTTCACAGCCAGGCGTACTGCACGAATCTCTAGGATGTTGATGGGCAAGGCTCTTTCGGTCTTTGACCACTGTCCCTGGACAGTCGTTTTCTCTAGTACTGCTCCCCAGCCCAAAAGGCTGGCATCTGTCGTTACTACTTTCCAGATAATTGGTCTGAAGCATTTTCCTTTCAGCAGATTCTGGGTTAGTAACCACCAACTGAGGCTTTGGGACACCCTTGGGGACAGCCGCATTGGCAAGTCCAAAGCTTGGATCCTTTTGTTCCAAGCAGACAGGATACTGTTTTGCAACAGTCTCGAATGGAACTGGGCATAGGGGACTGCTTCGAATGAAGCCACCATCTTTAGTAACAACCTCATGCAAAGGCAAATTGAGGGATTTCTTTTCAACCTGACCATCCGCACCAGTTCTCGTATGGAGCTGATCTTTGCCGGAGGCAAGAACACCTTCTTCCGGGCTGTGTCTATAATCAAGCCCAAATATTCCAGCTTTCTTAGTGGTTTTAAGGAAGACTTCTCTAGGCTGAGAATCCAACCCAGACTTTCCAGGTAAGTGGTTATGTGTACACTTTGCTCTAAGTGAGCCATTGACTGGTCTATTAACAATAGATCGTCTAGGTACGCCAAGACTATTATGCCCTGTGCTCTTAGCCTGGCTAGAGGTGGGGTTGGTACTTTTGTGAACAACCGGGGTGCTGTAGCTAGCCCGAAGGGCAAGGCTACAAACTGAAAGTGCTCTTGTTCTACTTCGAATCGCAGAAACCTTTGGTGAGCGGGAAATATAGGGACATGTAGATATGCATCCCTAATGTGGATGGACGCCAGAAGCTCTCTTCCTTGTAGGATGGAATCTACTGACCGACTCCATGCGAAAGGAGCGGATCTTCAGGAACTGATTTAGATTCCTTAGATCTAGAATGGGTCTTACAACCCCCATTTGGTTTTGGTACCGTAAACAGGTTTGAATAAATCCCCAAACCTTACTCTTCTATGGGGATCTGTATGATAACCCCGAGCCAATAATCAGTCTAATCCTTGAAACAGATTGCTTTTTCCCTGGATCTTTGGGAACGTTTGATCTCAGAAAACGAAATGGTGGAAACTCCCGAAATTCTAGTTTGTATCTTAGAGACACCATGGAGATGACCCATCTGTCCTGAATTTCCCTTTGCCAGACTTCTGAGTAATGCTTGTCTTCCCCCCACTCTGGTGAGGGGACGCCTCTTCATGATGATGCTTTAGTATTCTGTTTTGCAGATTTCCGGCCCCAGTTCTTCCTTTGAGCCTGGGCCTGACCCTGAGGTTTTCCTCTAGAGTCTGACGGTGGATACCATCGCCACTGCCTAGAGGTGGATACCCCTGGCGCAGGAGAAAAAGTCAGTTTAAATGAAGGACATTTATGATTTCTTTTAACTGGCAAAAGAGTACTATTCCCACTAGAAATTGTTTGGATGTATTTATCCAAATTATCGCCAAATAGTCGCTCCCCATGAAAGGGAAAACTTGCCAGAAGCTTTTTGCAAGGAGCTTCGGTCGACCAATTTTTTTAACCTCCCTGGCGGTATGATTATTTCGGATTTTAGGTGCTGAAAGCGGTACCATTATTTTGCATGGAAATTTGGCGTTTTATATTGTAGGTCTGTAAATCTTAACAATAACACACTTAAATCTGTCCAAACCAGAGTCTAGTAGATATCCCGGGTATGATAAAGTTTGAAACACAAAAACATAAATTATAATATAATAAATAAAAATAAATAATTAAAAAAAATTTAAAAAAATAGTAATAAAATAAATTTCCCCACAATTCACTATCGCTCAATTCTGCAAGTGTTCTAATTTACTATCGCTGTTTTCTAGCTGGTCTAAAGCCACTTTTGACGTAAAGGGACACTTTTTGGTTGCTATGGACAATCTCCAGTTTCCAGGCAGAAAGAACAGTGTATATCATGTAAAACTGCATGCAGGGCATGGGCCAGAGCACTGGGGACAAAAGGGATGTGAAATCATTTCATACAGTACTGTAATCTGTAAGATTACAGTACTGTATGTGTTATGATTTTGACAGTTTTTTGAATTTGCCGCCAGGCTCCGCCCCCGTGCGTCACGACGCTCGCAGGGAACGGAGCCTGGCACGGAGAGGCTTCGGAGGAGGACGGAGCCCTCGGACACTGCGGGGGACATCGCAGGATCCCGGGGACAAGGTAAGTAACGCCGCCCCAGGATCCTGCAATGCGATCCCGAGTGTGGCTCGGGGTTACCGCTAATGGTACTGAATTTTAACCCCGAGCCACACTCGGGAATACCGCCAGGGAGGCTAACCAAAGGGTCCTACGCATGTGTACTAGCACAAGCACAAGGTAAGATGCCTGGTGAAGAGTCCTTCATAGCGTCTATGCAAAACATAATGCCTTTGGTAGTTTGGCCAACTCACGGGCCTGTTGTGCATGGAGCTCTTTAAGAGCATCTGTGAACTGGTCCTTTAGGGACTGGCAGATGCCTATTGCTGCGACTGCAGGCTGAGTAACAGTCCCTGCCAAGGAAAAGGAGAATTTTAACAGGAATTCCAACTTTTTACCTGTTGGATCTTTAAGCATTTGTGCATTGTCTACAGGACAATTTAAACTTTTATTCACACTGGAAATCCCAGCATCGACTGCTGGAACCTTCCACTTTTTGGTGAATTTCTCCTCCATGGGATAGAGAACTGAGAATCTCTTTGGATGAAGAAAATGCCTATCCGGATGATCTCATTCAGCATAAATATCAACACCTTAGTCACTGGTGAAAAAACAGAGGTACTCCTGGAAGGAGGAGGGGTTATATAGGGGAGTGACAAATTGGGTGAAATGTGCAGCTCTTATGTGATCATATAAACCAGGGATATGCAATTAGCAGACCTCCAGCTGTTGCAAAACTACAAGTCCCATCATGCCTCTGCCTCTGGATGTCATGCTTGTGGCTGTCAGAGTCTTGCTATGCCTCATGGGACTTGTAGTTCTGCAACAGCTGGAGGTCCGCTAATTGCATATCGCTGATATAAACCATAACAAATAATATGAGTACAAAAAACGTGAATAATAAATGAGGTGCTCAAAAATACTCCAAACAGTCCTCTATTATGACATGTGATGTCTATAAACAGAGAAACTTGGACATGTGATGTCCAAAAAAAAGTCAGTGACAAGCTTCAATCATGTGTGATGATAATCCTCAACCACATATGGATATAATACAGTGACAGTCTTTAACTTCAAATATGTATGATGTAATAACAGTTGATAGGAGATCCACCACCAAAGACACCAGAAGCTGCTTACTAGAGGGATTACATACAAAGAAAAAATTGTGCGCTTGCATTAGATATTTAAATCTATATTACTACATGATTATCATAAGTAGATAAACAAATAAATAAAAAATAAATAAAAAACACCATCAAAGTTAATTGTGAGTGATTTAGAAAGTCGCTATGCTACAGAGCAAACAGCGACATGTAAGTCAAATACTAATATTGACCATTGCATACATATAAACCAACAATAAAGTTATAAACTGGTGTGCAAAAAAGAAAAAACAAAAAAAACAAAGGTTATTCCACCCAAGTGCAAAGTCATAAGTGAAAAAGTTCAAAATTGCATCCTAAGTCGCAGGAAAAACGCATATCCAAAGTTCATGAATTGTATTCCTTAGTGTGTATAAAGGAATAAGGGGACGTGAAGGGACCTCCAACCACCAGTGGATCCGAAGGTTGATAATAGATGTATCCTTACCAGACACGTTGGACCTCCTTTATAGCAAGGTCTTAGAAGCATGCAGATTTAGCCCTCTGCAGGGACAGTAGATGTCAGCTCAGAACTCCAATGGTATAGTATGTAAAAAAAGGGGAATTTTATTGCCTCAGACAACTAGGCATCTTTAAAACATCCAAAACATAAAAGCCGGCAAAATATAAAAACAACAGAGACGCCCGTGCTAGGTTACATGGGGCTCTATGGCGATCTGGTTTACACTGCGTAGCCACGCCCTACATGTTTCGTGATAGGTCACGTCTTCAAAGGGGCACGGGCGACGCAGTGAACCATCGCCATTTATAGTACTTCCTTACATTCAAGCCTCGTTTTCATCTGAGTTTCAATTACAATCTGAGCATGTGCAAAGGATACCAAGCCTCGATATGGCTCCCGTTATAATGCTTCCTCTCTATTCAAGCCTCGTTTTCGTCCAAAGAACGAATTACGATCTGAGCATGTGCAAAGGATACCAAGCCTCGACGTAGCTCGCATTATGAAACGCAAACCAGGAAGCTTGTTCCTGAATGTCATTAGCACACTTTATATGGCCAAAATTTTGTTCTCATCTCAAACTAATATATGTCATCTATTATAGGTCTAAGCAATTAGTTATTTTTGGGTCAAATCGTCCCATTTCACATACTGTAGGACACTACTCCTACAGTAATAGACATTCAGCAACAAAAAAAGGGGAAAATTTTGAAAAGGACGAAAAAATAAATTAAGAAAAAAGAAAAAAAAAAAAAAAAAACCTGCTAAATCTAAACAATATTGCTTGTTCTTTCCTCAGACCACAACTACTGTATTATTTTAAAAAATCTCTATATTTGGGGGTTACATTACTAAGAATCGTCATACATTAGTCCTATATTTATGTGTATTACTACATTCAAAGGGCAGCCATATCTCGACATGGTATCCCCCTATATTTTTTACAAAACCGACAATATAACCACCCCTAGAAAAAGAGGGAGAGGGGGGGAGGGGGGGAGGTTTACAAATTATTCTCCCAAGTGTCAAAATCAATGCGTCCACACACAACATCGTCTAAGCATTGTCAATAAACGCATTAATCTCGACATCTACATTGAGCCCAAAGGGTTTTAAACATTTCATTTTATATGGAAAATATGGTTGTGGCTAGATGGTACAATTGGATACAGCACCTCATCCCAAAATAATTAGATAACTAGTAAGTAAAGGGACAGGGGATTATAACGGTGCTAAGGTCATATAATGCAAAAAGGAAGAGAGGATTTAAAATGACAAAGTTACAAAATTTTATTGGTAATGTTACAAACATGAAAAAACACTAAAATGGTTAACACCTAAGACAGACTTATAAATTGCGTGCGACCCAAAATACAGTAGAGTAGGCCAGATGGAGATGGCCATCAAGATAAGGGCTCGGTTTCCTACATGTTTCGCCAAGACATTGGCTTCCTCAGGGAACAGGAGCTCACATTGGGTATAGAGAAGTCTGTACATAGGGATACAGAAGACATAATATAAACAAACAGAAATATCTAACAATAAAGTGTTTAGTACATAGCTGAGTAATGGGACATTGTGGCTGAACAGTCTAGCGGAGAGGCGGTCCCAATAACCCCGGTGCCGCAAACGTACCTGAAAGACCGACACCCGGGGGGGGGGGGGGCACGAAAAATGTCACCCAAGGGGGAAGGGCAGGCTGCGCCGTATAATGTGCCTGCAGGGGGCACGCAGTAGACCTGGCAAAGGAATGCATTGGAAATAGGTGAGTAGATGTTGGGTATATATTGAACATTACGTTTGAGAGAGCACAGGAAGTGATGTAATTATACATCGGTTGCATAGAGCAAAAAAACGATAAAAAAACTCACACTATTGGTTAAAAGACAGTTGATTGGAAGAGGGAAGAGGCACCTGTAGGTAAGTACGCAGACACAGCAGGACAGTTGGCAGGGTTGGCAATCAATTGATAATTGACCTATATGGGAAGATAGGTTTGCTTTACAGATAGACCTAGTAGTCATCATAAAAATGGAAGGGAAAATCGCGAACCTGTGCGTGTCCATGCTCTCAGTGGTTCCCGCCTCCTCGGCCGCAATCTTGATTTGCCACTGAAAGACAGACCTATTTCTATAATCACCCAGGTCTCTAGCCAACTTTTTCCTTTTTTTATTTTTCTGTTCAGACTCTTCCTTTTCTATTAGTTTTTTGAGATTAAAGGATCGGAATACAAAGAACGATCCTTTAATCTCAAAAAACTAATAGAAAAGGAAGAGTCTGAACAGAAAAATAAAAAAAGGAAAAAGTTGGCTAGAGACCTGGGTGATTATAGAAATAGGTCTGTCTTTTCAGTGGCAAATCAAGATTGCGGCCAAGGAGGCGGGAACCACTGAGAGCATGGACACTTCTGCCCCCCCAAGTCAGAATAGAGGTAGACAGCCGGGAGCGCCAGATAGAATTCTAGCAACCCAGGCCCAATATTCCAATCCCCCTAGACGGGTTTCTTACAGGTCACCGGTAAGACATAATCCTGTCCCTTATCCCCGGCCACCAGTTCATACTCCGAGGGCCAGACCAAAGCCATTTAAAAAGAAGTTTAGGAATCAGAAACCAAGGAATCATACCCAACATAAGGAGGATTATCACCCTCGTGGGCGAACAGGGAGCTATGGGTCATTACCCTAGTTATCACGATCCCCGGGGTACGCCATACGAGGATGAATATCCCATCCGCACCCAAAGTCGCTTCCAACCTTTAAGAGATACACATTATCAATACAGGGAGGAGGAAGATTATGGAGGTCCATACTTAGGCAATCATACCCCAAGGAGAGACACATCCAACCGGGATCGCCCCCCTCGACCCCAAAGAGATATGTGGACGGATCAGCACACTCCTAATTATCCACAATGGGAAGAGTATTCCCAATCTCAACATTGGGGTTTTCTCCCAGAGGAGATCAATACTATCAAAGACCACTAGAAAAAAGAGAGGAGTCAGAGGGGGGAGGAGAACAAGGAGCAAAAAGAAAACAGGTCTAACGGGCCAAGGTATTTTTAACTTGAATAATACCCCCCGACCCAAGAGGAAACTGCCACCTTGGATAAGGGTTTAAAATTCGCACCCCCCAAGCCACTTAACAAATTTCAAACATATAACGATATTCACAAATACACCAGAAAGTTAAATATCAAAAGGTATCTATTATCTAAACCTATTGGTACCCAAAGCCAATATCTCACTAATATTAGGCACTCAGGCCTTGCAAACACATCATTATTTAATCCCCCAGGTGGTCTGCCAGCTTCAATTAGGGTATTTCGAGATGTTCTTTTAAGGGACCTTGACCATTTAAAAATCAAAAATAATAGAATGACCAAGGACCTTGAACAGGGGTTGGACCAACTTTGCAAACGCAAAGACCTTGTCATTAGGCCAGCTGACAAGGGAGGGGGTATTGTAGTACTGAATAAAAGTGATTATTTACAGGAGTTGGACAGGTTAGTGGGAGATTCCACTACTTATACTCTCCTTAAATCCGACCCCCGTATAAAGTACAGGAAGGAATTAGAGGGAATTGTTGATTCCGGGTTTCAATCAGGTATTATCAACAAAAAAGAGAAACAATTTCTGATACCAGTATCCTCACGGATACCTATTATATATTACTTGCCGAAAATCCACAAGAACCCTATACACCCGCCTGGCCGTCCAATTATTAGTGGAATAAATTCCATCACCTCAAGAGTTGGCAAGTATATCGATGGGTTTCTCCAACCCTTGGTTAGATCATTACCCGCTTACATTAGGGACAGTAAACATACCATTAATCTTTTAAGAGATTGTGGATACAGGGAGGGACATTGGCTGGTAACTGCCGTTGTCACGTCCCTGTATACCACGATCCCCCATAAATGGGGTATATCCTCAGTAAAATACTTTCTATACAAGGATCCCTCACTCCCAAGGAGACAAAAGCGGTTTATAATGGAACTTCTTGAATATGCCACCACGCACATCTTTTTTTGGCATAAGAATCAATACTTCCTTCAAACAAAGGGAGTTGCCATGGGGGCGAAGTTCGCCCCCAGCCTGGCTAATTTATTCATGGGGAAATGGGAGGAGGACGTCATCTATGCCCAGAGGAGATCAGAGTTAGTCCTGTGGGCAAGGTACATAGATGACGTCCTCCTCCTGTGGAACGGTACCCATGAATCTCTGTGAGTTTATGGAAAATCTAAATAGGAACGACAAGGGGATTTAATTTAAGTATGAGGCCAGTTTAAAATCTGTGAACTTCCTAGATCTTGTAATTAAGGGAGAGGGAGACTCTTTGCATACCTCCACTTATTTCAAGACCACAGACCGCAATTCATTTATCCCCAGAGACAGTTGCCACCATAAAGTGTGGCTTGATTCAGTCCCTAAAAGTCAATACTTACGTATTAGACGTAATTGTTCTACCATCAATGATTTTAGAGTACAATCTAAGATACTTACTGAGAGGTTTTTGAAAAAAGGATATAAATTTCCTTTCCTTGAGGAAAAAATGAGAGAGGTGGAGTTGGTTGATAGAGAGTCACTCCTTAGAGATAAGAGTAGGGTGGAAATTCCTGAAAGGAAAAAGTCCATTTGTCCCTTTATAACAGGCTACTCTCATCAATATTCCTTGGTTAGGAAATTGATGTATAAGCACTGGCATATTATAAAAAATGACAGTGTATTAGGCCCTCTACTTCCTGAGAAACCTCGTGTAGTTTTCAGAGGCGTACCTTCTATCAGATCAGTGATAGCTCCCGGTGTCTGCGACCCTCCCATCAGGAAACCCATGTTCTTTCAGAACTTGGTTGGGTATTATAAATGTAAAAACTGTGCTGTTTGTACTATTAATGACATCAAAGATCGTAAAGTGAAACAGTTCCATTCTACCAGCACATCGAGGATTTTTTGATCAAATCCTTTATTACCTGTTCCACCACCCACGTAGTATACCTCTTAATCTGTCCATGCGGATTACAATACGTGGGCCGTACAGTACGACCCCTTCAGGTCAGATTGAACGAGCACATTGGAAATATCCGAAGAGGGTTTATAGGCCACCCAGTATCCAAACATTATTTGGATGTACATGGGCGAGATCCTAGGGGTACAAAATTCATAGCCATAGATAGACTCAAGACACCATGGAGGGGTGGTCCGAAAAAACGAGCTATATCCAAGCTCGAAATGGAGTGGATATATAAAATGAAATGTTTAAAACCCTTTGGGCTCAATGTAGATGTCGAGATTAATGCGTTTATTGACAATGCTTAGACGATGTGTGTGGACGCATTGATTTCGACACTTGGGAGAATAATTTGTAAACCTCCCCCCCCTCCCTTTTTTTCTAGGGGTGGTTATATTGTCGGTTTTGTAAAAAATATAGGGGGATACCATGTCGAGATATGGCTGCCCTTTGAATGTAGTAATACACATATATATAGGACTAATGTATGACGATTCTTAGTAATGTAACCCCCAAATATAGAGATTTTTTTCAATAATACAGTAGTTGTGGTCTGAGGAAAGAACAAGCAATATTGTTTAGATTTAGCAGTTTTTTTTTTTTCTTAATTTATTTCGTCTTTTTTACATACTATACCATTGGAGTTCTTTCTTTCTCCCCTTCTTTACCTACGAGTCCAAACGAGGGAGTGTTTACATCAATGTGGAAGTGTCGGAACCATCTCCAGCTGTGTGGTGAGCTGACATCTACTGTCCCTGCAGAGGGCTAAATCTGCATGCTTCTAAGACCTTGCTATAAAGGAGGTCCAACGTGTCTGGTAAGGATACATCTATTATCAACCTTCGGATCCACTGGTGGTTGGAGGTCCCTTCATGTCTAAAAATAAATAAAGAACTGCGCTACGTGCATAAGTGTGAAAACATAAAGCAAGTGAATCGCGAGTGACCAAATTTGTAAAAATCCTGCTGCTAAACACTAAAACCTCGATATAAGGCAAAGATCAAATACATAACAATCAGTGTAGCGCTGGACAAAAAAATGTGACTAGTGACTGAAAATTAGTGCACAATCTCTGATATTACCAAGATATAATGCCAAATAAACTATTACTAAGATATAATACCAAATAAACAATATAAACACACATAAAATATTTATCTAAGGCTTATATCAATCTATGGTGCATAGTGAAATTCTCATGAGTGATATTCCTTATAAATATGGGTCCATGCCCAAATTGGTATATGTGAAAAGAATAAATATATAACACAAATAGTGAAAATAAAAAGTTCAAAAATTGTGTCCCAAATAGCAATGTGTTAATTCCAGAGGAAATCCAGAAAAAGCTGTGTTGCAGGGTTCGGGAATACTTGATCCACCTCTCGTGTAGCCCACCACCAAATGGTAAAAATGAAGGCTTACCGAAAAGCCTGCGACCGCCCTTACTCAGGGGGGTCAGAACAGGCTTAGTTGTGGAAATATCCAGAGATAATGAAGCCTCCGAGTTCTCTCTCACCTCATCAGACAGGCAGCCCACAGCAACGGGGACCCCGATGTGGAAGTATACTCATAGGGATTTCTTCAATATTTCATCTCGGACAAGGTCAGGTGCAAATAAGCCACAGCAGAAAAGAGGACTTGAAGGAAGAATTTTTTTTCTACTTCCTGTCAGCAGAGGTGACACATCAACCACCGGGAGCCTGACAGACAATGCAGATCCTGCAGTCAGTTCTGTTCTGAGGACAGAACTGACTGCAGGATCTGCATTGTCTATCAGGCTCCCGGTGGTTGATGTGTCACCTCTGCTGACAGGAAGTAGAAAAAAAATTCTTCCTTCAAGTCCTCTTTTCTGCTGTGGCTTATTTGCACCTGACCTTGTCCGAGATGAAATATTGAAGAAATCCCTATGAGTATACTTCCACATCGGGGTCCCCGTTGCTGTGGGCTGCCTGTCTGATGAGGTGAGAGAGAACTCGGAGGCTTCATTATCTCTGGATATTTCCACAACTAAGCCTGTTCTGACCCCCCTGAGTAAGGGCGGTCGCAGGCTTTTCGGTAAGCCTTCATTTTTACCATTTGGTGGTGGGCTACACGAGAGGTGGATCAAGTATTCCCGAACCCTGCAAAACAGCTTTTTCTGGATTTCCTCTGGAATTAACACATTGCTATTTGGGACACAATTTTTGAACTTTTTATTTTCACTATTTGTGTTATATATTTATTCTTTTCACATATACCAATTTGGGCATGGACCCATATTTATAAGGAATATCACTCATGAGAATTTCACTATGCACCATAGATTGATATAAGCCTTAGATAAATATTTTATGTGTGTTTATATTGTTTATTTGGTATTATATCTTAGTAATAGTTTATTTGGCATTATATCTTGGTAATATCAGAGATTGTGCACTAATTTTCAGTCACTAGTCACATTTTTTTGTCCAGCGCTACACTGATTGTTATGTATTAGGTCCCTTCACGTCCCCTTATTCCTTTATACACACTAGGGAATACAATTCATGAACTTTGGATATGCGTTTTTCCTGTGACTCAGGATGCAATTTTGAACTTTTTCACTTATGACTTTGCACTTGGGTGGAATAACCTTTGTTTTTTTTGTTTTTTCTTTTTTGCACACCAGTTTATAACTTTATTGTTGGTTTATATGTATGCAATGGTCAATATTAGTATTTGACTTACATGTCGCTGTTTGCTCTGTAGCATAGCGACTTTCTAAATCACTCACAATTAACTTTGATGGTGTTTTTTTATTTATTTAGTATTTATTTGTTTATATACTTATGATAATCATGTAGTAATATAGATTTAAATATCTAATGCAAGCGCACAATTTTTTCTTTGTATGTAATTTTTCACCTCATTGATATTTGTGGTTTTGTTGCAGCTACAGTTATATTAATAATTTTTTGCTTGATAGCGCAGGTTTTCTCTTTCTTTTTTTACTAGAGGGATTGAACTCAAATAGGTGTACACCTAGTGAGTCAATCAAGCTTTGTGGTATAATATAACAAGGGGATCAGATGCTCTATGACCTCCAGATGGACCTTCGAACAGGTGTAAGGTATGGATGGACTCAGTAGATATAGGCAGTCAGCCCCACCATTAAAAGAAAGAGGAAGGCATATAGCGTTACTCTGTATGGAAATTTTAATACATGAAAAGCAAAGGAAATACACTCACGTGTTTAGCAGTAAAATCAAGCGCTTGTATAAAAAAAAAAAAGTGGTCTCAGCATATCCCCCGACGCGTTTCAACTTAGAAGTCATCATCTGGGGTGCTGGACCACTGTACTGGCTGAGTACTTATAGATACTGGTTACCCCCATAACAAGTGGCAGCTCCATCTGATTGAAATTGCAAATTATGGAGATTACTTCCTGGTTCCTCCAAAATGGCACCCGGGCTTGCATTCCAAGCCTCATTTTCATTTTTAGAGGAGGATTACTTCCTGGTTCTGCCAAAATGGCGCCCGGACATAACTTAGTGGGTTATTTTCCCTGCAAAAAAATGCTGAGAACAGAGGAAATGTGATCACTTAATAAAAATAGGTTATATAATGTTTTCACATATAATTTAAAAGAGAAGTATGGGTTTCTTTTTTTTAATTATACTTACCTAGGTGGATTTAGCATCAATAATTATTTGATCCCCTGCATATTTTGTAAGTTTGCCCACTTACAAAGAAATAAAGGGTCTATAATTTTTTTTCATAGGTGTATTTTAAATGATAGAGACAGAATATTAACCAAAAATCCAGAAAAACAAACAAAACAAATGCTATAAATTAAAGGGGTTGTAAACCCTCTGCATTTTTCACCTTAATGCATTCTATGCATTAAGGTGAAAAACCTTCTTTCATGCAGCAAGGTCCCCAAGCCCCGCCTATACTTACCTGAGCTCCGTAATTCCCGCGACGGGAACGAGCACACCAATTCCGGACGGTGTCCCAATTGGATAGAAATAGCAGCGCAGCCATTGGCTCCTGCTGCTGTCAATCAAATCCAATAACGCGGGCGCTAAGTCCTGCTGTGTCAATGGGTGTCCGAAAGGAGAGCGCTTCTTCGACGGGGCACTCAAGAAGAGGAGCCACCAGTGCCGCTGAGGGACCCTAAAAGAGTAGGATCGGGGCCACTCTGTGCATAACCAACTGCACAGCGGAGGTAAGTATGACATGTTTGTTTAAAAAAAAAAAAAAAAAGGAACCTTTACAACCCCTTTAACTGCTTTCCGACCAGCGCATGCCGATGTACGTTGGCAGAATGGAGCTGGTAGGCAAAATGGCGTAGGGTACATCCCCTTTAAGCATTTCCCCGTTCTGCCTAGTGACAGGACAGAGATCACAGCTCTCTGCCATCGAGAGCAGTGATCACTGTCCTGTGTGTTAAAGCCCAGCCTCCTAACAGAATCACTCCCTAGGACACACTTAACCCCTTCACTGCCCCCTAGTGGTTAACCCCTTCACTGCCAGTGTCAATTACACAGTAATCGATGCATTTTTTATAGAATCGATCGCTCTATAAATGACAATGGTCCCAAAATAGTGTAAAAAATGTCCGCCATAACGTCGCAGTCCCGAAAAAAATAGCAGATCGCCGCCATCACTAATAAAAAAAAATAAAAATGCCATAAAACTATCCCCTATTTTGTAGACGCTATACATTTTGCGCAAACCAATCAATATAAGTTTATTGCGATTTTTTTAATCAAAAATATGTAGAAGAATACATATCGGCCTAAACTGAGGAAAAAAAAAATTTTTATATATATTTTTGGGGGATATTTATTATAGCAAAAAGTAAAAAATATTGCTTTTTTTCAAAATTGTCGCTCGTTTTTTTGTTTATAGCGCAAAAACTAAAAACCGCAGACGATAAAATACCACCAAAAGAAAGCTCTATTTGTGGGAAAAAAAATTAGGTCAATTTTGTTTGGGTATAACGTCTCATGACCGCGCAATTGTCGGAGAAAACGGCGTAGTGCCGGATCGCAAAAAGTGCTCAGGTCAAGAAGAGGGTAAAATCCTCCGGGGCTGAAGTGGTTAAGTTGCAGTTCAGTGGGTTAAATAAGTATTTGATCCCCAAGCAAAATATGACTTAGTACTTGGTGGAGAAACCCTTGTTGGCAAGGTAAGACATTTCTTGTAGTTGGTGACCAGGTTTGCACACATCTCAGGAGGGAGTATGGTCCACTCTTCATTACAGATCTCTAAATCCTTAAGGTTTCTTGGCTGTCTCTTGGCAACTTGAAGTTTAAGATTAAGGTCTGGAGACTGACTAGGCTGCTCCATTAACCTTAATATGCTTGTTCTTGAGCCTCTCTCCTATGTTGTCTTGGCGGTATGTTTTGGGTCTTTATCATGCTGAAAGACCCATCCACGACCCATCTTCAGTGTTCTGGCTGAGGGAAAAAGGTTCTCATCCAATATTTTACAATACATGGCCCCGTCAATTGGCCCCTCAATGCGGCAAAGTCAGCCTGTACCTTTGGCAGAGAAACAGCCCAAAGCATCATGTTTCCACTTCCATGCTTTACTGTAGTTCACTTACGGTGTTCTTAGGATCATTGTCAGCATTTTTCTTCCAATCACGGCGAGTCGAGTTAATGCCAAAGAGCTCAATTTTGGTCTCATCTGACCACAGCACTTTCTCCCAATCCTTCTCCTAATCATTTAGATGTTCATTGGCATGACTGTACATGTGCCTTCTTGAGGAGGGGGACTCGTCGTGTTTGGAGGAAAAAAAGCGCAGACTCTGACCCAAGGAACTAAATCTGCAAGGTGGGGGTCAAATAATTATTTTCCCCACTGTATATAAATGAAAATAATGATATATAGTGGCAAATATATAGTGGAAAAAAAATTATATATATTATATATATAGGCACTGAAAATACATATATTTATAAGCTTGAGGCTTCACTGAAAAAATAATTTGCCAGCCTGTAAATGACACTGCAGATGTCACTACAGTCTGCAGGTTGTTAAGATACAGAAAAAATGAATCCAAAAAATGGATTTTTACATTTAGCACATTGGGCAGCCTATATTTAAAACAAAGGTTGTTTTTATTAAAGAAGTTCAGCCTGAGATTTTTAGGCTATCTCCTATGGGTCACAGGAGTGCAATTAGTTTTGTGTTCCTGTGACCCGTTTTCAGTGGAGAGCGGTCTGAAGTCCACTCCCTGCTGACGTCACTATTAGTCGAGGCATTAGTCGAGGCAGCGCGTCATCCCGACTTCAGAAGTCTGAATCCGCCAGCTGCCTTGACTGATGGCAGTCTCAGCTCATCGTTCCAATGAGTATGGAGCAGGAGAGATGCTGACATCGGCGGTGTTCGGTGGCTCAGTTCTCAGTGCAGGGACGCTGGGGGACAGCTGCAACATCGGTCTAATGCTGTATCCACCTAGGTAAGTGTGAATATAAAAAAAAAAAAACATCTCTTTAAAATACTGTACCAAATAAAAACCTTAGCTGCTCTTAAAAAATATGCAAATTTTATAGGTATGTAAATTAGTCATAGTGGTACGGTCAAGTTAACCAACACTGCTAAATTTGGCCTTGGCATCTAGGCATCAATAACCTCTAGTCACAAACGTGTTAATAGAAACACTGAAGCTTCCCACACTGGAGGAATTATCAGAAAATAAAGGGCTCACACAAAGAAGCTTTTCTAAGAATTGAAAAGCAAAACTTCAAGGCTGCTAGATAACTACAGTTCTGAGGAAGAAGGAAAAAACTGGATGCAGTGGGCTTCAAAATATGCAAAAGAGACAGATAAAGAAAATGAGTAACTGGCTGCAAACCACAATACTCAGGTAATGAAATGCAGACCCACCAACATTATTCTCAAGACCAGGTGTATAGATTAAGTAGAAACCATCATAGGAGAATGTAGTAGGGGGGAGAGGCAGTGTCAACAAGTATTAACCAGGTTTCTGTTACTTAGGAAATTGATGGCATCATAAGTGAATAAATCACAAACACTGGTCAGTTTATTTGCATGCATAATATGCATTGTACAAAACACAGGAATGAGAGTTTTTGGAAAAGAAGTGATATTAATGAGCTTTTGTTTTTAACAGAACAATTACTGATGCATACTTAATGTCTAGAATTACCATGTGTTCTGTGAGTAGACTAAGAAAAAGCTCTCCTAATCCTGGTCCCTTTCAACATTTTTACATTAATTCTAAGAGCGAGGGGATGGAGGAAGAAAAGAGAAGGGAAAAGGCATTTGAAAGCTGGATTTGTATAACAGAAAAGAGAAGCTGATAGTGGCTTTGTGAAATAAAACCAGTTAATGGGAAATGCATTAATAGAGAGCAGTGAAGAATAGGGAATGACTGAGCGGTATGGCAAGGGGGAAAAGCCCCCGGGGAGAGTCTCCTCATTCTTTGGTATGCAAGCTGTGGGTTGCTCAATGCTTATTGTAGTTATATGCTGTACATTACTCCTGCCCAAAACAGTACTTTACTTTTGCTTATGTATAGCCCTTACAAGGGAAGTGATAACCAGTCCAGTCTCAAGCCCAAACAGAGACAAAGCCACTTAGCCACTTACAGGTCTGGCAAAAACATCACAGATGACACAACAGGGCTGGAGGGGGTAGATTGGAACAGATATCTCCAATGAGCTCTGCAAGTGTCACATATGACAATGTGACATGGTAATCAATTTATGGAGTATGGAAATTTCACACTATAGCAGTTTCTAAAAGCTTAATAGTGTCCCATGGCAGTGAACTCTGGGATTAAAGCCCAAGTACAGCCAAAAAAAAAGCACAAAAATCAGCACGAGGGACAGAACTTAAGCTTACAGTCAGTAGCATATGTCCCGTGTGCTTGTGGCTCTTCTGCAATCCTCCTCCACTATTATCTTTGTGTGGCAGGCATTATTAAAACTAGGGGAGCTGTCACAGGCTCTCATTAAGAGTGCCCAACTATGTCTACCCTTTCCACCCAGCTTCTCCATTCACAGAAGCCATAATACAGTTTCTATGAATGAAACATGAACTATAAATGAAGGGGGGCAAAGCTTTCAATCAAATTTGTCCTTTGTATCTGTCAATTAACCACTTCAGCCCCGGAAGATTTGGCTACTCAATGACCAGGCAATTTTTTGTGATACGGTACTGCGTCGCTTTAACTGACAATTGCACGGTCGTGCGACACTGTACCCAAACAAAATTGACGCCTTTTTTTCCCCACAAATAGAGCTTTCTTTTGGTGGTATTTGATCACCTCTGCGGTTTTTATTTTTTGCGCTATAAACAAAAGAAGAGCGACAATTTAAAAAAAAAAATATATATATATATCTTTTACCTTTTTACTATAATAAATATCCTACATTTTTTTATCAAAAAAACAATTTTTTTCCCTCAGTTTAGGCAGATATATATTCTTCTACATATTTTTGGTTAAAAAAAATAAATAAAAAATATTGCAATAAGCGTATATTGATTGGTTTGCGCAAAACTTATAGCGTGTACAAAATAGGGGATAGATTTTTGGCATTTTTATTATTATTTTTTTTTTTTTTTTTTACTAGTAATGGCGAAGATCTGCGGATCGTCATGATCCGTCCGCCCTGGCAAGGCTGCAATGAGGGCACTGTGAGGCTGCAATTTGGGGCACGGGGAGGCTGCAATTTGGGGCATGGTGAGGCTGCAACGGGGGGGCACGGTCACGCTGCATCGATGGCCACAGGTCACGCTGCACCGATGGCCACAGGTCACGCTGCACCGATGGCCACAGGTCACGCTGCACCGATGGCCACAGGTCACGCTGCACCGATGGCCACAGGTCACGCTGCACCGATGGCCACAGGTCACGCTGCACCGATGGCCACAGGTCACCTTGCATCGATGGGCACAGGTGAGCCTGCATCGATGGGCACAGGTGAGCCTGCATCGATGGGCACAGGTGAGCCTGCATCGATGGGCACAGGTGAGCCTGCATCGATGGACACTGGTGAGGTTGTGCTGAGGGGAACTGATAAAGTTGTTGTTAATATCTATGTTTGTAACTTAATTCTGCATAAAACATTTAAGTGTCATTTCATGAGATAATTTATGACGGCGTGATTAGGGGCGGGGCAGGGTAAGGGTTGGGTGGGGCAATTGGTGGTGAGTAACCCTTGAGACCTGGCTAGTAGCTCAGGACTTGAAATTTTGAGCCCTGGACTAGAGAATGTATTCTACGATCTTAAAATTTCTCATGGTCCATATGTAAGTCGTATGCAATGCGACAACGTGAGACGCTGCTATGGTGTGAGATTAGGAAAAGGATGTAAGAATAACACAGGATTCTCAAAGTTGCAGTTTGAGAAACTCCAGCAGATGTATTGTAAGCAGAGAAAGCTGTATTTTAAGCTTTCTCTGGATTTTGTAATCCCGGACCGGGGGCTGAGTTTGGCGGTTCTAATGTGTCTTGGGCGACAGAACATTCAATCCTGTGTCTGGATTTTGCAAGACACCTGCAGCCTTGGTGAGTGTACTAATGCAGGGTTGTTATAAACCAGGTCTGAGAGTAGCTCAGAGCATTTGGAGTTGCTACCATTCACAGGCTACAAGTCACAGTTACAAGTTGTGTGATGATAGAGGTGTGCTCCAGACAGAAGAGGTGACCTACTGCGGAGACAAGACTCCATTGGAGAAATTCCCTTACCTGTAGGACTGGGAGAGTTGGGACAGCTAAGAGGACCAAGAAAGCTGTCCAAGCAAAAGAGTCCAGGAGAGGGATATCTGCAAGTCTCGAGTGGGGTGATGGAAGAATAATCTCTTGTGACCTGTGAAAGCCAGAGGTCACTTTAGGTAAATATAACGGATCCTGTCTGAGGATTACCCTATCCTCTAGGAGCAACAAAAAGGGCTCTTTAATAGTCAGAGCCTGTAGGTCGACCAAACCCTTCCGGCTGTGGTGATGGCCAGAAGCAGGACCATCTTAAGGGAAAGAAATTTAAATTAAATTTGAGCCACTGGCTCAAAAGGCCCTTTCGTTAGGGCATCCAGTACCAGGGTCAAATCCCACGGTGGAAACCTGTTTGTCTTTACCGGGGTTAACCTTTCCCTGGCTGTCAAAAATCTTTTTACAAGGGGGATCCGAGCCAGTCTACTGTCAAGGAACACTGACAGGGCTGCCACCTGGACCCTGAGGGTGCTGACCGCTAAACCCTGGTCAACCCATCCTGAAGGAAATCTAAGACTGTCAGGATGGTTTGAAGAGTGCCTTCCGTAGACTGAGCCTAGCGGGAGAAGACCTTCTCAACTTTTGCATAGATCTGTCTAGTGATTGGTTTTCTACTAAGCAAAAGTGTATCAATCACCTTCTCCGAACATCCCCTACTTCTGAGGATCTCCCTCTCAAAAACCAGGCAGTCAGGGAAAGGAACCCCTGGTCGGGATGATCGACTGGGCCCTGGCAGAGGAGATCACGTTGGAATGGGAGATGCAACAGAGGAGCAATCGACCACCTCTTCAGGGTGGGAAACCAAGCCGCTTCGGCCACCAGGGTGCAATCAGAATGAGGCATCCGTGCGACTGGGACAGCTTCTATAGCACCCGGGGAATGAGCACTAGGGGAGGCAATGCGTACGCCAGGCCGAAATCCCAGCTCTGGGCTAAGGCATCTACCCCCCAGGAACCCTGTTCCCTGGTGAGAGAGAAGAACTTCAGAACTTTCCTGTTCTTCTTACAAGCAAACAAATCTATCTCTGGTTTGCCAAAATGTTGGCTTACCAGAGAGAAAACCTCCTTGTTTAGCTCCCACTCTCCTTGATGAATGGGCTGCCTGCTGAGGTAGTCTGCCTGAAGATTGAGGGACCCTTTTATATGGATTGCTGAGACAGAGAGAAAATTCTTCTCTGCTTCCCCCAGGATCTCCTGAGTCAGTGTCATTAACCTGCTGGACCTTGTCCCTCCTTGGCGATTCCGGTAGGACACCGCCACTGCGTTGTCCGAAAAGATTTGTACTTCCCTCCCTCGGACCTGGTTCCACCTTTCCGACTGCCAGAAGCTTCCTAAAATTGGAGGAAGCTTCGCTTTGCTTCCGGTCCCAGGGACCCTGGACGTAGCGATGTCCCAAGTGAGCTCCCCAGGCCCAGGCACTTGCGTCCGTTGTTACGCTTATTGAATCTTGTTGTATCAATATCCGACCCCCAGATAGGTTGATCGGATTGAGCCACCAGTCTAGGGAGTTTCTTACCTCTCCTAAGAGATGTACTCTCGTGTCCAGGGATTCTCTTCTCCCGTCCCAGGAGGAGAGAAGAAATCCCTGGAGCCCCCGAGAGTGGAGCTGGGCCCAGGGGACTGCTGGGATGCAGGATGACATAAGCCCTAGCACTCTCATAATGGTCCTTAGAGAGGCCTCTGTAGTCTCGTGGAGAGCTGACACTGCCCCCTGTACCTTTGAGATTTTTTCTAGAGGAAGAAAAACTCTTTGGATCACTGAGTCTACACGATACCCTAGGTACACCTTGGACTGCGAGGGGTCCAGGGAGGACTTCTCTCGGCTGACCATCCAACCCAGGGAATCTAGAGTGGACAACACTGTGTCTAGGTCTAACCAGAGCTGTTCTAGGGCTGGGCTGTAAATCAGCATATCGTCCAAGTACGGGATCAAGGCTATCCCCTGGAGGTGCAGAAAAGACACCACCTCGGCGAGAACCTTGGTAAAGATTCTCGGACTGGCCGCTAGGCCGAAGGGGAGTGCCCTGAACTGCCAGTGCTGGACACCCTGCTCTGTCCGAACTGCAAAACGCGGATACTTCTGATGTTCCAGGGCAATGGGGACATGCAAATAAGCATCTTTCAGATCTAATGTGATCATGAAGACATCCCCTTTGAAGGTGTCTCCTGACCGTATACTCTCCATCCGGAACTTTTTGTATAGCAAAAGTACCAGTTCAGCTTCCTCAGATTTATAATCAGCCGAAACTTGCCCGATAGTTTTGGAACCACAAAATTGTGGGAATAAAACCCTAGGGCAATCTGACTGACGGGAACATGAACAATGACCTCCTGTTCTGTGAGCTCGCCGACACTCCCTAAACGGCCCCTTGCTTTCAGTGGATCCTTGGGGAGATAGGTAATGAGGAAGTTAGAGGGGGGTGACAGGAGCTCCAACCTGTAACCTTCTCTTACAAGATTTAGGATGTAAGACTGTGTGCTCTTCTCCCATTGGGGGAGAAACCACGAGAGCCTTCCACCAACCTTTTTGTTGGCGTCATTTGGCATCCTTGTTGGAAGGTCCGGACCAGGAAAAAAGGATTCCACCTTTTTCCTTGCCCTTACCGAACCCCCACTTTTTCCTCTGCTCTTTTTTACCCTTAAACTGGCTTTTTGCAGGGGGGCCTCGAAAAAATTTCTTCCCTTTATCCCTCTTGGGTTTTGTAAGGAATTTCTTGCCCTTTTCTGTGGATCGGGATAGGACCTGTTCTAGGCCAGAGCTGAAGAGCAGGGAGCCCTCAAACAGTATACCGCAGAGTGGAGACTCCCACGTTTTTACCCAAAGGGCTCTTCTAGCGGAGTTTAGTAGAGCCGCCGACTTGGCAGTTGTTCTCACTGTTTCTACAGCAGCATCTGCCATAAAAGCTACCACTTTCCTAATAACCTCCAGAGAGTCTACTACCTCCATGGATTCGTTTTTACGCGAGACATGGTCCATCAACCTGTTGACCCATGCATCTGCATTTCTGGCAACACAGGCGGAGGCCAATGCTGGACCCATAGCCGCAGCATTGGCGTCCCAAGCTCTGCGCAACAAGGTTTCAGATTTTTTTATCTATCTGATCCTGGATGTTGCCGGAATCCTCAAAGGAGAGGTCCGATCGTTTGGATACTTGTGCCAAAGAAGCATCCAAACGTTAGACTTTAAAGAATGTCTCCTCCTCCTCATCCTTAAAGGGGCATCTACGTTTCCAGGTCTTAAGTTTTAATACCTTGCGCTCAGGCTCCCTCCATTCCCTTAGGATTATATTTTTGAGGGATTGGTGCACTGGAAAAGACTTAGTTTGTGGCTTGCCCAGTCCCCTATATACTTTATCTTGAGCTGAGACCTGAGCGGACGGCATCTGAATGTCCTCAGATGCATAGATTGCCTTGAGGAGACCCTCCATGTCTTCGGCTAAGAAGAGATGTCCCCCAGGCCTAGCCTCTATCTGGCTAACCTGGTCAGAATCCTCCCCTTCCTCCCGAGAGCTCTGCTCTGAGTCCTGTACCTCCTCCTCATCTGAACAGCAGGGGGCCGGTTCTTGGGATCCCCCAGTATTACTGGTAGACATCCCTTCCTGAGAGGGGGAGCTCACCCTACCGGAAGGGGTTTCTGCCTGCCGCTTCTCGACTGTAGTCCTAAGGGACTGGAGGGTTGCTAGCATCTCAGACTGTAGTGCAAGGCATTACTTCACTGCTTGCGCTGTTTCCTTGCCCACTAATTTATAGATGCATTTAAAGCAAAAAGGCTTGTTGTGGTCCTGTGGGAGTTTCTCATTACAGTACCCACAACGCCTTGATTGAGGTGGCTTTGGACTTAGACCTACTGTTCGTCCCCTGGGCAGGGCATTCAATCTCTGTAAATGACAATAAAAAACCCATTTTAGCCATTACCCTCCGGGTATGCTGTGGGGGAGAGGGAAATAGGGCCACCCCAAATCTCCTCCCCACACCAGCTGGATCACTCACCCCCTGTGGTGACCTCTGAAGCTGTCAGATTCAGTCCATCCTCCTTTTCCATCCTTACTAGTTGATCAAACTCCAGGTAGGATCTCTCCAGGTATATTGGGGGACACAGGATCGTGGACACCCGCTCCGTTACCGCTTTTGTATACGCTCGCCGCACCGCTCACCGCCATTTTGTTGGAGTCCGGAATCGCCGGAAATGAGGGCACACGAGCATGCCGTAATGACATCCGGACATGTGCAGTAGCGGCCGGATAATGCCTGATACGGCCTAGCGGCGAGCAGGAGATTCCCCGGCTCACTAGTCACAGCTGAGCCGGGACATCAAGCAGCCAGCATCATGGACTCCTTTTTCAGCAAACGGGGGATACTCAGGCGGCTGTCAGGTAGGAGGAGTCAGGTAGGAGGAGAGAGTGAGAAGTAAGGTCCCTGGGGTTATGGACACTCTCACCGTGTCCTAGTGCCACCAGTTTCTCAGGGCAGTTCTTCTTGTACCCCTCCCCAGTCTTCCTTTAGGACACAAGAGGGAAATACCCCCCCTGGAAAGAGCAGAGCTCTAACAGACCCCACAGTCACCATTGGCTGCTCTGGGTCTGATATCCCAGGGGGGAGACCTTGGTCCCAGACCCTGGTCTTTAAGAAAATAAAGAAATAAACCTTTTCGCTGCCACCCTGTGGGAAACACAATCAATAACCGAGGGACAGAGGGAAGGGTGGGGCCTTTTAAACTCTGTGTGAGACCCGTCATCCCAGGTGTGCGGTCCTGGAAGATGACTGGAGAAACTCCCTTTCCATGGCGTATTGCAGAGAAAATCGCTTGAAAGATGTAAAAACTTTCTCAGGATGCAGCTGTCACAGTGTAAATCTTCCCCAAGCAGAGAGTGTATAAAAAAGTCTTGGGTGGCCTAAAGCGGAACTCCACCCAAAAGGGAAGTTCTGCTTTAAGGCCTCCTCCCCCCCTTCTCTTTGACATTTGGCAGTCTTTGTTGGGGGGTGCAGGTACATGGTTTTGACAGTTACCCCCTCCTACTTGCGTTCAGATCGCCTAGGCAATCTGAGCAGAAGTTCTCCTTCCCCCCTCCTTTCCCACAGTCTTCTGGGACATGTCACAGGTCCCAGAAGACCGCACTGCGGGACCACACACAATGTGCAGCACAGCTCGCGAATGCGCAGTGGGCACCCAGCTGTGAAGCTGCAAGCTGTCACAGCTGGGTGCCCACAGTTAAGATGCTGCTGCCAGGAACCAAAGATGGTCCTCTGCACCCCCTCGAGTGAGCACAGCGCTGGATCCTAGGACAGGTAAGTATCTGTGTATTAAAAGTCAGCAGCTACAGTTTTTGTGTAACTGCTGACTTTTAATGTTCACAAAAATGACTGGTGCTCCTCTTTAAGAGTCTTCTTGGAACCCATACCAGTAACTTTCAGCCAGACAGACTCAGCAGTGCACCTCATTCACCAAGACAAATATGGTGTCTTTGGGTTTTTGAGAAAGAACCGCTGAAATGGCCTCTTGAACAGAATCCTCTAAAGAAAGCGCATTCCTCCTCTTCTTCATCTTCAAATAATTCCTCCTCCTCCCTGCTCTGCAATAAGACAGAAACCAAACCAAAGGTAGAATAAAAAAAGAAACAAAAAGGATGCCTTCTATAGCCTCTCGAATCCCACATGGTAGTACGTTTCCCCATATGATATGCCATAGATGCAGAAAATTCTTCTCTGTCCAAACAGGAGAAATGAGAGACGCCTGAGTGAACAGAAGAGGTTGAGGGAATGGAAGAGGATAAAGAAACAGCAGTACTGACGCCCCTGCTATGTGAAGTAGGGCAAAAAAACTTTAAAGTGGAGTTCCTGGGGAAAAAAAAAAATAAAAGTCAGCAGCTACAAATACTGTAGCTGCTGACTTTTAATATAAGGACACTTACCTGTCCGGGGAGCCCACTATGTCGGCACCCCAAGCCGATCTATCCATCAGCTTCGAGTGCAGGCATTGCAAGTAAGAAACGGGCAGTGAAGCCTTTAGGCTTCACATCCGGTTTCCTACTGCGCATGCGCGAGTTGCACAGCGCTTTCTGAATGGTCCAGTCAGAGGGAAGGAGGAGGGCCGGATAAAACCGCAGAAGTCACGTACCTCACTGCAGCAACATGGGACAGAAGTCCCTAAGAAAACATGCAAAAAAAGGTATGAAAGAAAAAAGAAAAAAAAAATATCCAAAAGACGAGTGGGGGTGGGGTGTTCAATTGTTTGAGACAGAGTTCAGCTGAGTCACAAGAAAAAAGAGACAGCTTCTGTAGGGGCTACCACAGAACACAGCAAATGATTTCACCCCTCTCCCCTGTCTGTCAGACTTTTACTTACCAGACTGATGAGTCCGCTTGGGCAGAGGGTAGACTCCCTTACTTATCCGACTCACGGCCCCTGGTACAGCAGACAGGAGGCACGAGAGTGCGGAATGGTATGAGAGCCTGCTGAAGAGATCCAGGTACAGGATGAGAGATGATCTTTAGACAACAGGTCAGTAGTCCGTAACACTGGTAACAGGTGCTGAGCAGGAGCAAGACAGGCAGATCGGGACACAAGCAGGGTTCGGCAACAGACTGGCAGCAAGGTACAATAGGAGCAGGCAGAAGCGGAGTCAAACAGGCCAAGGTCAGGTACAGGCAGCAAACAGGAGAATCCAAGGGCAATCCGGGTCGTCAGGAGATCAGGTAAACAGGAAGACAAGACAGGAAACAGGAACTATGGCACAGGAAGCTGATGATCAGGCAGCACTGAACAGAGTGCCTGACAAACTTAAATAGGCCGGCTTGCTCACAGGTACGCCCCAAGGCGGCCAATCCCATGACCAGCAAGGTGAGCTCTCTGACAGTGCCCCCTCCTTAAGGGCAGCCTCCGGATGCCCAGCCGGGACAACTTGGAGGCATGAACATTTCTTAAAGTCTGTAAAAGTTCGGGGGCATGTAAATTGTTTTCTGGTTCCCAGGAATTGTCCTCCGGACCATACCCCTTCCATTTAATAAGATACTGAATTCCATTCCTCCTTTTCCTACAGTCAAGGATTGCCTCTACCTCGAATTCCTCTTCGTTGTCAATTATGACAGGTTTGGGTGGGCCGACAGTGCGACCAGCAAAAGGATTAGAGGTAGCAGGTTTCAGCAGCGTCACATGGAAGACCGGGTGTACTTTTAGAGAGTGTGGCAAATCAAGTTCATAGGTCACATCATTTATTTTCCTCTTCACTGGGAACGGACCCATAAACTTAGGGCCTAACCTAGCGGGACAAGACATTTTCCGGTTAGTTGTGGACAACCACACTTGGTTGCCGGGCTCCAAGATCAATTCTCCACGCCTCTTCTTATCAAACATTTTTTTATTGTAATCCTGGGATTTGGCCATAGTCTCTTGTAGGATCTTATTGTTGGTGGAAAAGAAATTCATAGTCTCTAAGACGGCCGGAACGGAGCATTCAGGTACTGAGATTGGTAGAAAAGATGGATGGAACCCGTAATTAGCGTAAAATGGTGTTTGATTGATGGCAGGGTGCAAGGAGTTGTTATAGGAGAATTCTGCAACGGGTAATAAGGAAACCCAGTCATCCTGAGAGAAGGCAGAGAAGCACCTGAGGTATTGCTCCAAGGTCTGGTTGGTTCTCTCAGTTTGCCCGTTCGTCTGGGGATGATAGGCGGATGAAAAGGCCAATTCAATTTCGAGGGAACCACAGAGGGCCTTCGAGAACCTTGAAGTGAATTGAACACCCCGATCAGACACAATGCTTTCTGGGACTCTATGTAACCTAACCACTTCTTTGACAAAAATCTTTGCCGTATCCATAGCCAAAGGTGTACCCTTCATGGGGAGGAAATGTGCCATCTTCGACAGCCTGTCTACCACAACAAAAATAGTAGAGAAACCCTCGGAGGGGGGCAATTCCACGATGAAGTCTATTGATATCATCTTCCATGGCCTCTCTGGAACAGGTAAGGGTTTTAATAATCCCCAGGCCTTTGTCCTGATGTTCTTACTCCGAGCACAAGTGTTGCATGAATCCACAAAATTTTTACAGTCACAGGCTAATTGAGGCCACCAGAAGGTGCGCTGTACCAGCTCAGTGGTTTTCAGGACACTGAAATGTCCGGCCAACTTATGATCATGACATAGTTCCATCACAGTTACCCTTAGCTTCTCGGGAACCATGATCTTGTCTCTTCGCCAAAACGGGCCCTCTCTCCAATTGATTTCAGGGTACGGAAGCATTCCCACCGAGGCCTGTCTTATCCGTGAAACAAGGTCCCCTTGGAGGAGCAGGAAGTTCCCCGAAGGAAGAATCGTATCGGGAGATACGGTCTTCTCTGAATCGTAAAACATGCGGGAAAGAGCATCTGACTTTATATTCTTGGAACCGGGCCTGTAAGTAATGTGAAACTGGAATCGTGAGAAAAAAAGTGCCCATCTGGCCTGACGAGGTCTTAATCTTTTGGCTGTTCTCAGGTATTCCAGATTCTTGTGGTCGGTGTAGACCAGAATAGGATGTGCAGCACCCTCCAATAGGTAACGCCATTCTCGATCCCCCACATCATAATTTCTTTCCGAAATTGAAAGTTTGCGTGAAAAGAACGCTACTGGATAGAGGAGGGCCTTGGCGCCCTGTCGTTGAGAGAGCACCGCTCCCACTGCGATCTCCGAAGCGTCGACCTCCAAGACAAATGGTAGGACAGGGTTAGGGCGTTTTAAAATGGTGGCTGAAGTAAATAGCTTTTTGAGTCTTTCGAAAGCCAACTGGGCTTTGTCAGTGCAAGAGAATCGGGTTCCCTGTTTGGTCAATTCGGTGATTGAAGCGATGATTGCAGAAAAACCTTTAATAAACTTCCGGTAAAAATTGGCAAAGCCAATAAAGCGTTGTACCCCTTTTTTATCTATCGGAGCGGGCCAATCCAGAATAGCAGACACCTTTTGGGGGTCCATCCTGATACCCTCCACTGAGATGACTAGGCCCAAGAACTGAATACATTGACGTTCAAACTCGCATTTCTCGAGTTTTGCATAGAGGCCGTGTTGCCTTAGCCGGGTTAGGACATTGCAGACATGTCTACGGTGATCGGTTAGTGAAGAGGAGAAGATCAAGATGTCGTCAAGGTATACTATTACATACAGATCCAGGTAATCACGAAAAATATCGTTGACGAAATGTTGGAAGGTTGCGGGAGCGTTGCATAATCCAAATGGCATGACAAGGTACTCTAAGTGCCCGAATCGAGTACGGAAGGCCGTCTTCCATTCGTCCCCTTTTCTGATACGGATCAAGTTATAAGCTCCGCGGAGATCTAATTTTGTGAATATGACTGCGGTTCCTAATCTTTGAAAAAGTTCAGGTACTAAAGGCAAGGGATAACGATTCTTAATGGTGATCTTATTCAACTCCCGGTAATCGATGCAGGGACGTAACGAGTGGTCCTTCTTCTCGACAAAGAAGATGCCGGCACCGGCTGGGGAGGTAGAAGGACGAATGAACCCTTTTTCCAAGTTTTCATCGATGTAAGTCTTTAATGTGTCTAACTCCTGCTCAGTTAACGGGAAGATTCTCCCAAATGGAACTTCAGTACCAGGTAACAGTTCTATAGGACAGTCATACGGCCTATGAGGGGGCAAGGTTTCTGCTCCTTTTTTACTAAATACATCCAGGAAGTCCAGATAAGCTTCAGGGACGGACTAACGTAGTTCAGCATCTGAGTCCAAGCATAGGAGTTGGGAGGACATGTCAGAAGATTGCTGTAAACAATGCTGTTGGCAATACTCAGAGAGAAATTTGACTTCTCCTGTGGCCCAGTTGATACTGGGATTGTGGGCCTGCAGCCAGGGCATCCCTACGATAATAGGGAAGAGAGGAGAAGAGATGGCATCCAGACGCAGAAGCTCCTGATGGTGGGTACCCATGGTGGCCAGCAAGGGGACGGTCTCTTGAATGACCGGGCCTGAACTAAGGATGGATTCATCCGCTAGATGGACAGCAAGCCCCTGAGCCTTAGGTTGAAGCGGAATACGATGGTTGGCAGCAAAGGTCAAATCGATGAAACAGCTGCATGCGCCGGAATCAATAATTACTGACACTGGAATACTCCCTCCTGGAAGCTGCAGAGTGAAGGAAAGAGCGAGATGAGAACCAAGTTTAGGTAACACAGATGCACACATTGAAGAGGCAGAACGACACTTACGCATCTTGTTGGGGCAGGCTCTCACGTAGTGCCCGGATTCACCGCAGTATAGGCACAGGTTGTGGGTTCGTCTGCGCATCTTTTCCTCTGGAGTAAGCGTAGGCCGGAGCAGACCGAGTTGCATGGGTTCAGGGGGTTCTGGAGTCGAGACAGATGAAGCCGGAGGAAACTGACTGACCGGACTGGGAACCTTGGGTAACATCCAGGTGGGACGAAGGTGGCTGGTAGACCTTTCTGACCGACGCTCTCTTAGGCGACGGTCAATCTGGATGGAGAGATCGATGAGGTCTTTCAGAGACTGAGGTACCCCCACTCGAGCCAACTCGTCCTTGAGTGGGTCAGATAGCCCCATTCTGAACTGATGACGCAGGGCAGCGTCGTTTCAGTCCGTATCGGCGCTCCAACGTCTGAAGTCGACTGCATAATCTTCGGCCGCTCTGCGTCCCTGTTGCAGAGAGTGCAGTGCAGCTTCAGCAGTCGCTGTCAGTTGGGGATTTTCATATAATCGGGACATGGCCCTGAAGAAATCGTCTAGGCTATCTAGGGAGATAGATTTTTGCTCCAGAAGGCGGTGAGCCCAGGTTTGTGGCTCACCTGTCAGCAGGGAAATAACAAAGCCTACTTTGGTGGCTTCCAGTGAAAACGTGCGGGGTTGCAGAGCAAAGTAGAGTTCGCAGGAATTGCGGAAGGCACGATACTTGCTGCGTTCACCGGCAAATTTCTCGGGAGTGGGTACTCTGGGCTCTGGAGGAAGCATTACTATGGAGGGTGAAGATTGGAATCCAGCAGAAGACGCCCCCTGGGGGTTGGAAGAGGAAGATAAGGCCTGGACTTGTTCCTCCAATCTTGAGTAACCTTCCTGAAGGCTTTTCACGGCCTGGGAAAGTCCTGCCAGGTGTCTACATAGTTCATCCATGGGAGAGGCCCGCTGCCCGGACTTAGTCATGGCTGCCTGATACTGTCAGACTTTTACTTACCAGACTGATGAGTCCGCTTGGGCAGAGGGTAGACTCCCTTACTTATCCGACTCACGGCCCCTGGTACAGCAGACAGGAGGCACGAGAGTGCGGAATGGTATGAGAGCCTGCTGAAGAGATCCAGGTACAGGATGAGAGATGATCTTTAGACAACAGGTCAGTAGTCCGTAACACTGGTAACAGGTGCTGAGCAGGAGCAAGACAGGCAGATCGGGACACAAGCAGGGTTCGGCAACAGACTGGCAGCAAGGTACAATAGGAGCAGGCAGAAGCGGAGTCAAACAGGCCAAGGTCAGGTACAGGCAGCAAACAGGAGAATCCAAGGGCAATCCGGGTTGTCAGGAGATCAGGTAAACAGGAAGACAAGACAGGAAACAGGAACTATGGCACAGGAAGCTGATGATCAGGCAGCACTGAACAGAGTGCCTGACAAACTTAAATAGGCCGGCTTGCTCACAGGCACGCCCCCAGGCAGCCAATCCCATGACCAGCAAGGTGAGCTCTGTCACACTGCTCTGCTCTCTAAATCAATCTGATTCCTTTTCTCTTTTTTTTTAAACAAATATCAAATCGGCTCCAAGAAAAAATAAAAAAATAAATAAAAAACATCTACATAAGCACATAGCCAAGTCCAAAAAATGCTCACATTATAGGATAGGAATGGCCAAGGAACAAGAGAAGGGGGATTTAAAGTGAGATAACAGGCCCCTACTTACTAACCAGAACAATATAGCTATATTTAAGGGGAAATAAAGCTTTCCCACTTCACTTGCTTTAGAAGATCATACCCCTCAGGGACTGGGTCACACCAGCATGGATTGCCACTGGCCTGTACCTGTACAACACCCTAAGGCCAACTGAAAAATGTGCCATAGAGGAGCACCTATAACATGATCCAGTGCCTGGCTTTACAGTCTGGCTCTGCATCTTCCAATTTCTTAGGCTTCCAGAAACTGCACAAATAGTCAGAAAGGCTGGTGTAATGCTGAATTAGAGCAGGAAAAAAAAAAAATCCAGAAATCCCCTTAATAGAGTAGGAGACATCCATTACTTAAATATACTAGCATAAAACTGAAGATAATGGTCAGCGGGAGAGGTTATAAGGAGGTGCTAAGATTTCTGCTTGCTGTTGCCCAATCACTTAAAGGTAGCAGCATATACCCCACTACTGTGACGTGTCCTGTACCGTATGATCAAGGAACAAACATTTTCATTTTCTCAGATTTTTAACAAGTTTTGTTCTGGGTCCTTAAGTGTTACTAAACCCAGGACCCTGTATTCACTATATCTGGTCTCCCACAGTACACCGACATGAAAATGCAATTATTTTAGCAAATATAAACTGCTAAATACCTTTTCTCATCAGCAATATACAACTTGTGACCTATCAGTGTCCAGTGGTGTTGCACTGATTACAGATACTAGTATCAATGCCGATACCGAGCATTTGAGCAAGTACTTCCGATGCCTAATCCGATACTTGTGGTGTCCTCAGCATACCGGGGGGTGGGCGGTCCAAACAGCCTCACAGATGATGGGTATGGGCAGTTACAGGCACTGATCTCCCTGTATACCTTTCAGTAAAGCAGTTGTCAGCTGCGGGAGGGAGAGTAGGAGAAGCGGCTATACAGAGAGATCGGTGCCTGTAACTGCCTGCACTGATCGTCCCGAGCTGTCCCGTGTGTCCTCCTCTAGCTCCCTGGGTCCTGCTCTTGTCCCCCTCTCATCCTGGATCTGCCAGGAGAGCGTAGGAAGGAGCCGGTAAATCTGTAATTTACCGGCTCCTTCCCTTTTCTGAATGAACAGCGTCAGTGATCACTGCCTCTGCTTATTCATACTGTCACTTAGCATCGTAAACTGTGTTGACAAAGTTTCAGTTTATGAATGGACAGGAACCTCTGTCTCCTGTCCATTCATCTTCAGTGCAGCTGAGGCTGCTGAGAAAGGTACTGGGGAATTTCTGTGCTCAGTCCCTTTCCCTATCTCAAAATAATATAAACTGTAAAAATAAAAAAAAATTTAAAAAAATATAATAAAAATGAAAAAAAAAACTACTGACATGCCTTATCAGTGCCCATCAGTGCTGCATATTAGTGCCACTGTCACATGACATTAAAAAAAGTATCGGTATTAGTGCAACCCTAGTGTCCAGCCAAGCACTGGTTAAAGCCTGTAGGAGGAGTTTTCATTCTCCTCTGACTGTCCTATGAGTCTGCATGACTCATGGCCCTCTGTCTGGATAGTGCTGATTGGCCCTGTGCCGATCACATGCACCCCCCCCCAAAAAAAAAAAAAAACCCAAACACACAAATAATAAACTCTCTAGCAATGCACACCAAACTGAGCATGTGCAGAGTACCCCAAGGCTCTGTACTATCAGGAGATGGATTGGGGAGAACTGTGGAAGAAGGGTAGGATCAGACAAGATAGGATCAAAGAGCCTTTTTACACAATGTGGAGGATTAACCCCTTAGGTTCCACAGTGAGTAGAACAAGCATGCTTTACTGCATATACAGACTGATTTTACTGTTATAGGTTTAGTAACACTTTAAGCCTGGAGGATTTGCAGTGCCTTGGAGTGGGATAAAGCCTCCATTCCAAGGTCTACATTATACCTGGTAGCCAGACCTTATTAGTAGTATCAGCTGTACACAGGTTTTTGCACTAGTGAGCTGATTGATGCTCAAGGCTCCCTCTCTTGCTTTCTCTGCTGTGGAAGTCTGCTGCTGTGTGAAAAGGCAGAGTGCCGCGACCCACCGCATAATTTCCTGTTTGCAATGCCTTCCGGGAAGGGGCGGCAACTTCCTCTGAAACTGCCATTGCTATGGAAACCTGACCTGAAACCTATTATGGCCCGTACACACGGTCGGATTTTCCGATGGAAAATGTCCGATCGGAGCGTGTTGTCGGAAATTCCGACCGTGTGTGGGCTCCATCTGACATTTTCCATCGGATTTTCCGACACACAAAGTTGGAGAGCAGGAGATAAAATTTTCCGACAACAAAATCCGTTGTCGGAAATTCCAATCATGTGTACACAAATCCGACGGACAAAGTGCCACGCATGCTCAGAATAAATAAAGAGATGAAAGCTATTGGCCACTGCCCCGTTTATAGTCCCGACGTACGTGTTTTACGTCACCGCGTTCAGAACGATCGGATTTTCCGACAACTTTGTGTGACCGTGTGTATGCAAGACAAGTTTGAGCCAACATCCGTCGGAAAAAATCCATGGATTTTGTTGTCGGAATGTCCGAACAAAGTCCGACCGTGTGTACGCCCTATTACACTGCTTGTGCTGCACTGAGCATGTGCGCGATCTGCAAGGATGAGATCCAGGAAGAAATACAGTCTGGCTTCAGATGCCCACACTTAAGATGGCCACGGCCTGCTGTAAGTTTATAAAATAACAAACTACTGCTATAAACTAACAAAACAGACCTTAGTTTACAGACTAACTTTACTAGAATACATTAAGCTTGTGTATTATAGGGGTATTTTTATTTTAAAAGTATAATTTCGGCCGGAACACCACTTTAAATAGGGTGTGGTTTAATAGAGTCTGAGATGACTTACATAGTGCAGAATGTGGTAAAGTTAAATAGGAAATGTACAGTGCAGAGTGTAAGGAGTCGGGAAGTATGTGCAGGAGAGGGGTGTGGAGAGTATGGCGGTGGGTAGTAAGTGCATGAGAGTGCGGAGTGTATTGAGGTGAGTAGTATGTGCAGGTGAGAAGTGTGGCGTGTATGGAGGTGGGGAGTGCAGAGTGTACAGCAGTGGGTATGTGCAGGATGGTGTCAGTAGAGCAGTGGATGGTGTGACGAACGTGGGTGTCAGATCCCCGCCCCCCTCGCTAACTTGCAACGAAGGACCGGCCAACCTCACAACGCGCTGTCACTTACGTAACAATGCCACTCTCAGCTGCGCCCAGCACAAAGATTTTCCAGCTTGCGGGACCACAATCTAGGTGCGAGCAGCCTGAGAGTGATTGTCACTGGGATAATTACACAATTAACCCTTTAACTGCCACCACCCCCGTTTAAAAGACCGAGCCGGGGGAGACTCGTAATTTTAGCAATACCAATTATAATTTTAGAATAAGCGTCTGCCACACACACTGCCACCACAGACAGGTCTGCTCAGAGTCTTACTCTACAACAGTAGCGCCCTTCAAGAGGCAGGTTCGTTTATAGCTTGCATTAAGAGCTTTAGAGACAAGGTTAGCACTTTTCAACATAAGGGTTTATTATGAAAAGGTCAAAGTTGATGCAAATAAAATATTTACAGAAAAAAGATGTTTCAAAAGATAAAGACAATATACAGCCACAAAGCAATGAGGTAGAATTGGGAAGGAAGAATACTTGCAATTAATGTCCGAGGGTTGATCAGAGTTCGATCGATGAGCTAGGTAATCGGTTCTCGACTTGGCAGATGTTTCTTCTTGGATGGTAAAAGGAGAACTGCCCATTGTCTTGGCATCTCCTTTTTTCTGTCAAATCAAAGGGGGTGTTGACAGTGACCAGTGACCAATCGTCTGGTCATCTTGTTTAGGGGTTGGTTGCTGGGAGGTGTCTACACTAATGACCACGTCCCTGGTAGATTTTGTAATACATATTCATATATCTGCATCTATAGTGTTTACAGACTCCAAATATCCATATTATTATTCAGCGTGAGATTTCCTTCAAAACAAGTATAAACATGCCATATCTAAAATGTATAGCCTGCTTTGGAGGAATAAGTGGTCCCAGGGGTTTCCCATATGACCTGACATAGGGGTGTCTGGACTTGAAACATTCCATATTATCTGAGGAAACTAAATATGTCCAGATTATGGCTGTGCTATCACTAAGTCAGAAGTTAGGACACATGCTGAAATTTCATACTTATAAGTTGGAGGTGTATTCAGACTATTTACAACCGGGGCCTGTTAGGTCTCTGAATGGGGAGGGTGACAGTTTTACGACAGGCCTGAACACTGCCCTTACAACAAATGTTTTCTACTGACCTAACCTGGTTCTGTTTTCTCTGTTGAGATAACCTTTTCTGTTGAACTTAAAAAGCTTTGAATTCCTAAGACAAGGGAGGAGGGAGGAGGGAGTTCAGAGTTTTCCGTAAGGTTACATGGTTAGCCAAACTGTCATGGCTACTTCCACACAAGATGGCAGCTAGCTACAGCTTTTCATGTCCCGTACGTGATATCGTTAGACCTCCCCCCTTAGGTGGTTGCATGGGAGGGAACTACAATTTCCCTCCTGACGCAACCGACTCCTGCGGGCTCGGCTTGTCGTGACAGCCCATCAGCATTGCCATGGGCGCTGCCTTTCTTATGCTGGATGGTGAAATCGTATTGCTGAAGAATTAGGCTCCACCGAAGTAGTTTGCCATTCTCCCCAGCAACACGATTTAGCCAGCTCAAGGGATTGTGATCTGTGATCACAGTGAAGTGCCATCCATAAAGGTACGTTTGTAACTTCTGGAGAGCCCACACGATCGCAAGACACTCCTTTTCGATCATGGCATATGCTACTTCCCTGGGAAGCAGCTTCCTGCTCAGGTAGAGGATGGGATGCTCCTCTCCGGCCTCGTCCACCTGGCTCAGGACTGCACCCAATCCATAGGCAGAGGCATCCGTCTGCACAAGGAAACAGCGGGTGAAGTCTGGAGCCTGCAGCACAGGGGCGCTGGCCAGCGCTTCCTTCAAGGCCTGAAATGCCTGCTCACATTCTGGTGTCCAAGACACCACCTTGGGCAGTTTCTTTTTGGTTAGGTCAGTCAGAGGTTTGGCCAGGCTACTATAGTTACATACAAATTTCCTATAGTAGCCAGCAGTCCCCAAGAAAGACATAACCTGCTTTTTGGTTTGGGGGGTAGGCCAGGCCAGGATGGCCTCAACCTTCCCTGTCTCGGGTTTCAGGGTACCTCCTCCTACCTGGTGTCCCAAGTACTGCACATCAGTCATGCCAATCTGACACTTACTGGGTTTTACAGTCAGATTGGCAGCGGTCAGTTGGTCCAGGACCTGTGACAGGTGCACCAGGTGTTCTTCCCAGGTAGGGCTGAACACGGCGATGTCATCCAGGTAGGCTACGGCAAAGGTTTCCAGCCCCTCCAGTAAGTCATTCATGACTCTCTGGAAGGTAGCTGCGGCATTCTTCATCCCAAACGGCATGACGGTAAACTCAAACAATCCGAATGGGGTGATGAAGGCCGACTTTTCCCGAGCCTCAGGGGCCAGAGGAATTTGCCAGTACCCCCTGCTGATTGTTATATAACGGGCGGCCGCCAGCCTAACAACTCATCAATCCGGGGCATGGGGTAGGCATCTGCAGTAGTGATGGCATTCAGCTTCCGGTAGTCCACACAGAACCTGGTCGTCTGGTCCTTTTTGGGGACCAAGACTACCAGTGGCGCCGAGACTGTCCGAGCTCCCTGAACGACCCCTAACTGCATAATTTCCTCAGTCTCCTTTGCCCCGCCTGTCTGCGCCTCCTGCAAGGCAAGGTGGGCTGCAAGGGTGAGGGGAGGATACACCCGGTCGCCCACCTTGTGGACGCCATGGGGTGCCCTCCCAGGGTTTCCCATGACTCAAACACGGCATGCTGTAAGCACTGCCAGCACCATGGGTGCCTGGAGGGGAAGGAAAGGTGAGTGGGACTGAAGGCCTAAGCCCACTCCTTGAGTGTCAGCTATCACTTCTAGCAGGGCACCTAACTCTTTCCGTTCAGGTATACGGTCTCTGCCAATGACAGGTGCTGTGCTGGGACATTGTGTGAACATCAAATTAGGCCACAAACCATTGTGTTTCACTCCAACCCTGGCCTTCCTGATTTCACCTGGACCTTCACAGACCATATCAGGTGACACCTTCAACACATTCCCCTTAGGCTGACTGGACACAGTGAGCAACTGTTTAACCCTTTCAGTCTCCAGGCCTCCTGCCTGTAGACCAGTACAGCCTCTCTGCCCACTGTCCCTATCATGCTTTTGTTTATTTTTCTCAGCAGGGGAGCTAACAGCTGGCCTGCTGAACACTGCAAAGCCTTTGTCTCTCAGCAGTGCTGGCTGAGGCGTGGGACTACAAGTACCAACCAGCCGTCCTGTGACACACAAGGACAACTGCTGGGGTGTAGTCAAGGCAGAATACTCTGGGTCAGAGTCAGGAATGGGGCCACCTTGGCCACTCCTGGGCTCTGCCGCCAGAGACTCTATCTTCTCCACCCTCCCAGCATTGTGGGTGACCTCCAACAACGACATAACATCATTACATTCAGTAATTACATTCTTAACATCAGCTACACAAGCATTTGATATTGGCACATGCAAGGGGGCCTCCTCTCCTTCTGTAGGTGAAGAAGACCCCTGTACCTCCACTCCACCCTCCCCCTCCCTCTGTCCATCCACAGGTTGCCCAGATATTACCCCAACATCTGTAAACAGTACCTTGGTAGGTCCAGAGAGTTCTGTGGGAGCATCCTGGGTGCTTTTAGCAGGGGCATAGTAAGAAACAAGGGTACCTAAATCAGCACCCAACAACACCGCAGCGGGGATCTCCTCCGAGACTCCCACTTCTCTCATCCCACTTCCGGCACCCCAATCAATGAAAACATAGGCACGGGGTACTCGTGAGCGGGTCCCCCCCGACTCCGGTGAGGGTAAAAAACTTTCCAGGGATGATGTCCCTTCTTTCTATCACCTCTGGTCTGACCAAAGTGACTTCAGCTCCTGTGTCACGGAAACCAGTAATGATCCGGTGGCCCACAGTGACTGGCTGCAAGTTGGCGGTGGTTACCCGAGTTTTCCTGCGGACGAACAGCACGGAAAAAGGGTTGCTGGCCGGATGGCCAGGTGATGTCATCTTCTTCTGCTCAGGGCACTGCGTCCTGAGATGTCCGGCTTCCCCACAGTTGTAGCATTTGCGTTTGTCAGTTAGGAAGGTCTTGGTTCCAGGAGCTGCAGGTTCCGGCTGCTGAGGAACTTGGTTGGTAGGCAGAGGAGGGGTTGCTGTGTGCGATTTCCCTCCTTTCCAGCCATTCGGAGGAGTCTTGCGATGGTCAGATACCCGAGAGTGGATATAGGTATCTGCCAGTTCTGCTGCTGCTTTGGCAGAGGTTGGCTTTCGCTCCAGCACAAACTGTCTGACGTCTGTAGGACAGATGTGCAAAAGTTGATCTTCAATCATAAGATCTTCCAGGGATTCAAAAGAATCGGCTTTCAAGCCTTTAGTCCATTGCCGGAATGTGGTACGTAAGCGACCTACCACATCCATGTATGAGTCCCCAGGCCCCTTTTGCAAGGACCTAAAATGCTTCCGGTACACTTCCGGGGTTAGCTGAAACTTTTGGATGATTGCAGCCTTTAGGGCCTCATAATCGTCGCACTGCTCTTCTGACAGTTCGACATAAGCATCTAGGGCCTTGCCTCGTAGCCCTGGCGTCAGGTACCGGGCCCATTGTGCTGGGGGCAGATGGTACTGACGGCAAGTTTTTTCAAACGACAGTAGATACACGTTAATGTCACTGTCCTTTTCCATAACTGGAAATTTGGCTGCCGGGATCACTGGCAGAGAGGCATCCCTGTGCTCTAGGGATCCGAGGTTCTGAGCCTGTCGCTGCTGGAGCCTAGCCATCTCCAATTCGTGCCGACGATCAGCCTCCCTCTCAGCCTGGCGTTCTGCCGCCTCTCGCTCAGCCCTGCGCTCTTCTCACTCAGCCTGGCGCTCCATAAACTGCAGGTACACCACAGGATCCGTCTCCCTGAGGTTTTGTAGAGTTACTTGCATTTGAGGAGAGTCTATGATGGTTTCAGGCAATCTGATGCTGGCCTGCTCTTGTGATGGCTTAGAGGTAACAATCCATGGTATTCCAGTGTCAGTCTCTGCTTGCCCATCTGGTGAGGCCGCCTCTGAATCACTGGGCTCTGGAGTAACGGAAACCCTTTCTGGTCCAGTTTCCCCCAGGTTCTGGCCTGCACGGATATCAAACTCCTGTAAGGCATGTATCAAGCCTTCACGATTTTTGCCACCGACATCAATTCCTCTTCCTGTGCACTCAACAGCCAGTTCATTCTTGCTCATCTTTTTATATGCTGATAACCCAGACATTTTGCAAGCAGAAAAGATAGAACAGAAAGAAGAGATAGGAAGAAGGTGTAGGAAGGAGCTGTTGCTGTATGTCTCTCTTGAAAAAAAAAATATGCACCAGCTTGTCTCTAAGGACTGTTTCCACAAAGGTTACAATCCTTCAGTGCAGAGCTAATTCCTAACAATGCACTGAATGCCTCTCAATGCGAAACTATCCCGCTACGCTGCCAGCCAATATGTGACGAACGCGGGTGTCAGATCCCCGCCCTCCTCGCTAACTTGCAACGAAGGACCGGCCAACCTCACAACGCGCTGTCACTTACGTAACAATGCCACTCTCAGCTGCGCCCAGTACAAAGATTTTCCAGCTTGCGGGACCACAATCTAGGTGCGAGCAGCTCGAGAGTGATTGTCACTGGGCTAATTACACAATTAACCCTTTAACTGCCACCACCCCCGTTTAAAAGACCGAGCCGGGGGAGACTCGTAATTTTAGCAATACCAATTATAATTTTAGAATAAGCGTCTGCCACACACACTGCCACCACAGACAGGTCTGCTCAGAGTCTTACTCTACAACAGTAGCGCCCTTCAAGAGGCAGGTTCGTTTATAGCTTGCATTAAGAGCTTTAGAGACAAGGTTAACACTTTTCAACATAAGGGTTTATTATGCAAAGGTCAAGTTGATGCAAATAAAATATTTACAGAAAAAAGATGTTTCAAAAGATAAAGACAATATACAGCCACAAAGCAATGAGGTAGAATTGGGAAGGAAGAATACTTGCAATTAATGTCCGAGGGTTGATCAGAGTTCGATCGATGAGCTAGGTAATCGGTTCTCGACTTGGCAGATGTTTCTTCTTGGATGGTAAAAGGAGAACTGCCCATTGTCTTGGCATCTCCTCTTTTCTGTCAAATCAAAGGGGGTGTTGACAGTGACCAATCGTCTGGTCATCTTGTTTAGGGGTTGGTTGCTGGGAGGTGTCTACACTAATGACCACGTCCCTGGTAGATTTTGTAATACATATTCATATATCTGCATCTATAGTGTTTACAGACTCCAAATATCCATATTATTATTCAGCGTGAGATTTCCTTCAAAACAAGTATAAACATGCCATATCTAAAATGTATAGCCTGCTTTGGAGGAATAAGTTGTCCCAGGGGTTTCCCATATGACCTGACATAGGGGTGTCTGGACTTGAAACGTTCCATATTATCTAAGGAAACTAAATATGTCCAGATTATGGCTGTGCTATCACTAAGTCAGAAGTTAGGACACATGCTGAAATTTCATACTTATAAGTTGGAGGTGTATTCAGACTATTTACAACCAGGGCCTGTTAGGTCTCTGAATGGGGAGGGTGACAGTTTTACGACAGGCCTGAACACTGCCCTTACAACAAATGTTTTCTACTGACCTAACCTGGTTCTGTTTTCTCTGTTGAGATAACCTTTTCTGTTGAACTTAAAAAGCTTTGAATTCCTAAGACAAGGGAGGAGGGAGTTCAGAGTTTTCTGTAAGGTTACATGGTTAGCCAAACTGTCATGGCTACTTCCACACAAGATGGCAGCTAGCTACAGCTTTTCATGTCCCGTACGTGATATCGTTACAGATGGTGTCAGTTTTTTATTTTTACCATTTCATATTTTTTATTATTTTTTTACAACTTTAGTATTTTTATTATTTTTTCTAAATGCTTTTTGGGGGCCAGTGGATGGTGTCCTAGGGCAGTGGATGGTGTCAGATTTATTTTTATTTTTTACAATCTATTTTTGCATTTTTTTCACAATGATGGGGGGTGGGGGGGAGTGGACAGTGTCGGTAGTTTTTTGTTTTGACTGTTTTATTTTCTATTACTATTTTGTTTTATTATTTTTTCAAATTTTTTTTTTAATATGTTGGTGCTTCAACAGGGGTAGGGGTATGGGGAAGTGGTGGACAGTATTAGTAGGGCAGTGGATCGTGTCAGTAGTTTATTTTTGTGTACATTTATTTTTTTACAATCTTATTTTTTTCAGAATGCTTTTTTTGGAAGGGGGGGTTGGGGCACTGGAAAATGGTGGTAGGGCGAGGGGGGTAGTGTCAGTAGTTTATTGTGTTATATTATTTTTTTACAATTTTATTTTTTATCATTTTAATATCTATTGTAATTTTTTTTTTGTATCAGCCCTGTTGGGGGGGCTTTGGTGAAATATCAGGGGTCTAAACAGACCCCTGACATCTCCCCTTTGAGACAAAGAAAGGGACTGAGGACAGAGATTCCCCAGTCCCTTTCTCAGCAGCCTCAGCATTGAAGATGAATGGATAGGACACAGAGGCTCCTGTCCATTCATAAACTGAAGCAGAGTAAACACAGGTTACTCTGCTCAATTATCAGAGGGCACAGGAGTGATCGTTAGCGATCGATCACTGTGCCCAGTTCAGAAAAGGAAGGGGCTGGGAACACTGAGGGGGGCCAGAAGAGGAGGACACGGAGGGGGGCTGGAAGAGGAGGATGACACAGTCGGTATGATCGGTGCAGCGGGAGGGACAGCAACAAAATATCAATCTCCCTGTATGGCATTTCATCTGACAGCCGCAGGAGGGAGAAGAGGAGAAGCAGCTATTAGCTCCTTCACTGAAGGCTATACAGGGAGATTGGTGCTTGCAGCTGTCCCTCCCGCCGCACAGATCGTCCCTGTCAACCAGGGGATCATCCACGTGTGCAATGTGGGTCACAGTGGGCCGGACCGGACCCCTCCCCACTCAGGGTCCGTGTGCAGTGAACACCCTGCACCCATGGATGATACACCACTGACAGTGATACAAAAAGCAAATACAAACAGGGGTTTAAAGACAGCATTGATGCCACAGGCCAATGTCCTTCCGATAACATACACTGCCGAAAGACCATGGCATCCAATGGTGCGTAAATCCGGTATTGTGAAGAAAGTCACATAGGAGAACACGTCGGTCATGTACTTCCTGAAAGAATGGCACATTAAACAAAAAAACCTCATAGTATAAGTCAACCTTGTCTGGGCTCCATAGCAGCTGCACAAAAGGTCAGCGCATACCTGGTAGCTTTTTTCTTGATTTTGAGAGAATGAAGTAGACTGTGTGTCTAGGAAAAAGGGGAGAGGGGGGAGAGAAAGAAAAAAAAAGGGGGGGGGAGGCAAAGTGGGGAGCAACGGCGAGGTTAACGGCTCAAGAAGTCCGATTCCCGTGTGAGTAATTTCAATTTAGGAGTAGGTCAAAGAATCGTCTGAGAAATAGAACAAGTCCCAGTACAGCCATTGTGCGTTATGTTCATCAGTCTTGTCCCTGAGGGCAGCGGCCAAGCGTTCCAACTGTTGGATATGGCTCACAATGGGAAACCATTGCGATACTGTAGGAAAGGATTGTTGTTTCCACAAGCCAGGGATGCATGTCTTGGTGGCAATCAGAAGATGTTTCAATACTTGCGGATTTTAATGGAGTTCTTCTTCAACCACTTTAGAACCGGCATCCGTTTTCAGTTTAACAATTACTTGGCCATCATGCTACACTGCATCTAACCAAATTTTATATAATTTTATGACAGACAGAGCTTTCTTTTGGTGATATTTAACTATTTTGCACCCAGAACATTTTTCACACAGTTAAAACGTTAAAGTTAAAATCTGCATTTTTTTTCTAGAAAGTTAGTTAAAACCCCCCAAAAAAGTTATATTATCTGAAAGCAGAGGCCTGAAGCCTTGTAGGTGCAGTTTTTTTATGTCACATGATATCTTTGCAACTGTTTATCAAATGCATACTTTTAGGGGAAAAAAAATGCCCCTCAAACACCTCTGCAAATGATACAATGGACAGCACACAATGCTGTTCACATTATCAAAACATGAAGCAGAAAGAGCCCCCTCACTGCAAAACTGAAACCTCATGTCCAGTCAGGAGGAGTTTGAAGCCTTTCAACACCTTCCATTCAAGTCTATGGTAATGCTTCGCAAACGCTCTGGCAGGCATTTGCAGCGCGGTTGTGGGGCGTTCAAATTAATTTGTTTCCTGCGATGTCACTTCCCATTTAAAAATAGGCATTTGTAGAGTGGTTTTAATGCGCCTAATGCTCATCAAATGCTTCAAAACTGTGAACAGGGCATTTGGGGAGCGTTTTTAACTAGTCGTTGACGCTTGTGAAACGCCCATACTAAAGTTCATTAACACGCATCTAAATGTCCGTACTAACGCTATAGGAGCATTTGTGAAGTGTTAGAAATGTATTCAAGTGTGAACAAGCCCTTACTGTGCAGTAAAAGTGATCTAGGTGGTGGATCACTTTTATGGAAAAGCTGGTCGCCAGCTCTAAAAAATAAAACTAAGCTCACGGCTGCTGCTACAGCTGCTGCAGGGGCTTGTTTTACCCAATTCTTATATATAGGGTCTATGGATGGGAAGTGGTTAATATCGACAGTGTTTTAAATTTGTTTTACAATTTAAATGATACTAAAGTCTTGTTTTTTGTTTTGTTAAATATAAACATGTTATACTTACATGCCCTGTGTAGTGGTTTTGCACAGGGCAGCCAGGATCCTCTTCTTGGGTCCCTCCTAAGTGCTCCTGGCCCCTCCTTCCTGTTGAGTGCCCCTGCAGCAAGCAGCTTGCTATGGGGGCAGCCCAGCCGACAACTCCCTGTGTCCATTCAGATACGGAGCCACGCTGCCCCCTTTCTCTCCTCATTGGCTGACTGACTTTGATTGACAGCAGCAGGAGCCAATGGCGCCATGCTGCTGTCTCAGCCAATGAAGACGGGAGTCCCTAGCAGCCGAGACACTCCTGCAACATCGCTGCACACAGAAGGTTTTTTTATCCTAATGCATAGAATGCATTGAGATTACAAAACCTTCTGCCTTTACAAATAAAAAAAGACTGAACATTTAAAAAAATATATATATTTCCCTTACTTTGTATTATAAAACATAGCCAGGACAATTCAAAAACCCCAAAAATTTACCCCTTTTTGGGAAGCTGACATCATAAGGTGATCTCACTTTTTAGCACAATTTTTGGCAAATGAAGAAACATGTTTATATTGGGGTGGTTAAAAAATAAATTAAGGTGTACTTAGCCTTCAAAAATTGCCCACAGAAGCCAAGTGAAAGTCTTCTGTTAGTGGAAGAAAACTGAAAGGGTGAAAAACTGAAAAGTTGCACTGCATCGAAATTGCACTGGGGACATAACAACCCCCCCCCCCCCCCCCCAAAAAAAAATAAAGTCACAATTTTTGGTGGTCAGTGGCACTTTCAACCTATCCCACCCCCCACGTCCCCAAAATAATTCCAGAACATTTATGGTTAGTGCCATTTTAAATCTCTCAATCTCCCAATAAATGGTGGTCAGTGGCATTTTAAAACAGTACTATGCGGTTTAAATTGAGATCACTGTGGCTGTCACTCTCTCTACTGTCTACTGACAGAGGGAGTAATGGTTTGTGCACACACAGGTAAACAGAAGGGCATACATGTACATCCACCCACCATAGTAAGGATGTCCTCCAGCCATTTTATTACAATTGCTGGACAAAAAGTGGTTAAGATAGGCTCTGACAAAGTGATTATTAGGAAAAAAAGTAATTATTGGTTTTGGTTTGACAAAGGGACAGAGTCTGTCTCCCCGAAAAACATAACCCTGCCCTCAAAGTCATCCTGAGTGCTTCCGAGGATTGCCGAAAGCTCCTGGAAGCCGTCCAACTGCGGAGGGCGGCTTGCGTTCCACGCAGCACTACAGCTTCCCTGCCGAACTCTGCAGACACACCTGCTGCTGACCTGCTAATCTCTGCACACAGGCCAGAAGGTATCCACTGAATTCTGCACAGTGGATCCAGGACACCAGGATTTGTCTTCACATACTGTCATGCCTCTTTCGCTGCTATTGCAGTGAGTGCATTTTATTATTTTAATTTAATCTATTTATTAAACTGTTAACATTTAGATGGGTGTGCCACATTCTGCCTTTTTATACTGGATAAAGTGGTAAAAGCATATGTAATAGAAGAGGTTTTTTTTTTTTAAATAATCATTTTCCTTGAGGCATATGTGTGTTTGAGAGGCTTTTGTCGTACAAGGACTGTGGCATGTGTGTAGTTTATACAACAAATAGGTACCGGTCCTGTTTAATCACCTCAATGAAATCCACTCCCACCGTTAGGCACAATCTGGCTATATATATATATATATATATATATATATATATATATATATATATATATATATACACACACACACACTATATATGTACTGTATATGTGAACACACTGTATACATACATCCACTCAGAATTATAGGTGTTTTAAGTGCAGCTACAAGCTTCTCTCTGCTCTGCCAGCACCAGAGGCACTCTGTCTCCAGCAGGGTCCAGTGGACCCATTCTGAAAGTCTGTGAACTGAAGGACTGCAAAGATCAAAAGAAACCAGGGGCATCAGAGATCAAAAGAGATCGAAGTGATTGATGTGATGAGTGGTCTCTCTGAGGAGAAGATCTAGTCTCAGGAAGACGTGATACACTTGAATGCACAGTGCTGCAGAGGCCACATTAGAGCCACGCTGTTGAGCACAATTCATACAGGTGCTGTAAAGAAAACTTTGTACAAAGGAACTATTTTATTTTTCTCAAAGTATCTTTTGTTCTCACTGGTTCTCCTGGGGGTTAAAGTCTGATTTGTAGTGCTTTTTCACATAGTGAACTGCCGGATTTTTGCTATGGACTTTCCTTTTTTCTTATGTTTATTTTTAATTATTGCTTGAATTGCTGTATACCCTATACACCTTAGAATAATTTTCCTTTGAAATTTAAAATTAGGATAGACTGTAAAAGCATTACCATAATCTATAGTCTGTATCAACATTTAAAGGCACTGTACACTTGTTTTTGTTGTGTTAAAGGGGTTGTAAACCCTTGCGTTTTTTCACCTTAATGCATAGGAAAAAAAACACCTGGCAGTCACACCCCCCCTCCCCGTTTTACTCACCTGAGCCCTGTCATCTCTTCGGCGGGGACACGGTGTCCTGGCTCCTAATTGGATAGATTGATAGCAGCCAGCCATTGGCTCCCACTGCTGTCAATCAAATCCAATGACATGGGCGCCGGGGGGCTGGGCCGAGCCCAGCATTCGTGTCTGTGAATGCAAATGCTGAACTCAGGAGCGTGCCTGCAAGGTAACCCCCTCCTGGACAGCGCTTCTCCTAGGGGGTTATCTGATGTGGGGAGGAGCCACGAGAGCTGTCGGGGTACCCCAGAAGAGGATGTTTGGGGCCACTGTGTGCAAAACGAGCTGCACAGTTGAGGTAAGTATGACATGTTTGTTATTTAAAAAAAAAACAAAAAACAATCCTTTACAATCACTTTAACTAGGTATTAGGCTGGGTTCACACTGGTCCGACAAACGCTCCGACATTGGGAGCTCATGTCGCATGACGTGTGAAATTTAATGTTTCCCTATGGGAGCCGTCCTAACTGGTCCGACACAAGTCGTTCCGACTTTAGAAATGCTCCCTGTACTACTTTGGTCCGACTTTGATCCTACTTCAGTCTATTGACTATCATTGAAGTCGGATCAAAGTCGGATTGCCGTCTTGCATGATCCGACTTTGGCACGCGACTTGTGCTCAGATGTTCTTGAGGGGGAACTCCGCGCCAAATTTTAAATAAAAAACCGGCATGGGTTCCCCCTCCAAGAGCATACCAGGCCCTTGGGTCTGGTATGGACCTTGAGGGGAACCCCCTACGCCGATAAAAACGGCGTGGGGGTCCCCCCCAATCCATACCAGACCCTTATCCGAGCACGCAGCCCGGCCGGACAGGAATGGGGGTGGGGACGAGCGAGCGCCCCCCCCCCTCCTGAACCGTACCAGGCCGCATGCCCTCAACATGGGGGGTTGGTGCTTTGGGGGAGGGGGCGCGCTGCGGCCCCCCACCCCAAAGCACCTTGTCCCCATGTTGATGAGGACAAGGGCCTCTTCCCGACAACCCTGGCCGTTGGTTGTCGGGGTCTGCGGGCGGGGGGCTTATCGGAATCCGGGAGCCCCCTTTAATAAGGGAGCCCCCAGATCCCGGCCCCCCACCCTATGTGAATGAGTATGGGGTACAGCGTACCCCTACCCATTCACCTAGGAAAAAAGTGTCAATTTAAAAAAAAAACACTACACAGATTTTTAAAGCATTTTATTAGACAGCTCCGGGGGTCTTCTTCCGACTTCGGGGGTCTCTCCGGTTCTTCTCCACGCTCTCCGGATCTTCTGCCGGGCTCCTCCGCTCTCTTCTGCTCTTTTGCCGCTCTTTTGCTAAAGCGGAGGAGCCCGGTCTTCAATCTTCTGCCTTCTGCCTTCTGCCCTCTTCTCCTGATGTTGACACGACGCTCTCTGGGGCTAGAATGCTCTCTGTGCGCTCTGCTCTGACTTATATAGGCGGTGACCCCGCCCCCTTATGCCGTCACAGTCCCTGGGCATGCTGGGACTGTGACGTTTTAGGGGGCGTGGTCATCGGGTGATGACCACGCCCCCTAAAACGTCACAGTCCCAGCATGCCCAGGGACTGTGACGGCATAAGGGGGCGGGGTCACCGCCTATATAAGTCAGAGCAGAGCGCACAGAGAGCATTCTAGCCCCAGAGAGCGTTGTGTCAACATCAGGAGAAGAGGGCAGAAGGCAGAAGGCAGAAGGCAGAAGGCAGAAGGCAGAAGGCAGAAGATTGAAGACCGGGCTCCTCCGCTTTAGCAAAAGAGCGGCAAAAGAGCAGAAGAGAGCGGAGGAGCCCGGCAGAAGATCCGGAGAGCGTGGAGAAGAACCGGAGAGACCCCCGAAGTCGGAAGAAGACCCCCGGAGCTGTCTAATAAAATGCTTTAAAAATCTGTGTAGTGTTTTTTTTTAAATTGACACTTTTTTCCTAGGTGAATGGGTAGGGGTACGCTGTACCCCATACTCATTCACATAGGGTGGGGGGCCGGGATCTGGGGGCTCCCTTATTAAAGGGGGCTCCCGGATTCCGATAAGCCCCCCGCCCGCAGACCCCGACAACCAACGGCCAGGGTTGTCGGGAAGAGGCCCTTGTCCTCATCGACATGGGGACAAGGTGCTTTGGGGTGGGGGGGCCGCAGCGCGCCCCCCTCCCCCAAGGCACCACCCCCCATGTTGAGGGCATGCGGCCTGGTACGGTTCAGGAGGGGGGGGGGCGCTCGCTCGTCCCCACCCCCATTCCTGTCCGGCCGGGCTGCGTGCTCGGATAAGGGTCTGGTATGGATTGGGGGCGACCCCCCACGCCGTTTTTTCGGCGTAGGGGGTTCCCCTCAAGGTCCATACCAGACCCAAGGGCCTGGTATGCCTCTGGAGGGGGAACCCATGCCGGTTTTTTATTTAAAATTTGGCGCGGAGTTCCCCCCTAAAGATTCATACCAAACACAGTGCCGGCATTGGCGGGGATCCAAGTCGGATCCCCGTTCATTGAAAGTCGGACACATGCCGGCTTCATGTCGCAGGGCAAAGTCGGATCCAAAGTAGGACGGCTGTCGTGTCGCACCAGTGTGAACCCAGCCTTAGGCCCTTTTCACACTAGTGTGATTTCTCCTGCACCTGTAATAATAAACCTGCTGAATCACAATTGTGGAAGTGCTAATGTAATGAAAAACTGCACGGTAATCAGGAATGAGCTCAGGCATGTTTGGATCCAAACCCCATCAGAGCTAATCCACCAGGAAGCTGTCACTGCACATCGCCAATCATAAGCAGCCTACGCCTTTTTCGTCATGCAGCTGCAGGTATATAAGGGACATGCATATGTGGGAAATGCCTCAGCTGCTTATGATTGGAGACAGCTTCCTGGCAAGATAGCTCAGCCCCATCGGACTATTATTTGAACATGCCTGGGCTCATCCCTGATGGTGATCTCTCTGTTAAAGCATAACTCCACTTTTGTTGAGAAAAAAACATTCCCTTCTGGTTGATCTATGTACATTGCAAGGATTATAACAAACTGTGATGCAGATTCCTACCTTTTGTTATCCTAAAGAAATCCATTTGTGTTTGTCTGTGCCTCAGTGCTGAGTGGGTCTAATGGGAGTGGTTTCACAATTATCACTAAGCTGTACAGCTGCAAGACACCAATGAGGAAAGCTGCTGGGCCTGCATCCCTTTAGACGTGTTCCTATTGGAAGTATCTCACCAAAAATGACATTTGTGTTGCAGGGGATGCCTGAAATCTGAATTGCATCTTAGGCAGACGTCTGGGAAAATTAGCGAGCCAATCACACAAGCAGGAAATTATGTTTCTTGGGAGTGGTCAGTACACATTCTGTGTACAGAACAACTCCATGTAGACATATTGCACTGCATTTATAGAAAATTACAGCAGCTGCAGATTGAAAAGGAAAGCTAATTTTCAATAACATTCAATTACAATATGACTTGTATCACAATTGTACAAGCTATATTTTTTTCTTTATTTGCCATTTTTTTTAAGTCACTACTTGAGCTAATAGGTTCTCAAAGCTGAGGGCTTAGTTCTAACTAAAGCAGTCTGGTTTAGGTATTGGGTTTTCTGGTAAATCAAATCACATTTTAGGTAATGAATAAGTAACAAATACACAGGGGAGGTGTCATGTTTTTGGGCCCCTTCACATGAGCGGTGTCCGTTCAGTCTCAGCAGGGGAAGCCAGACTGATCCGCTGCTGGATCAGAAAGTTACAGATGTCACATTTGTGACATCTGTGTTTTCAACATTCCTCCGTGGAAAACCAGACCCTATAGGTGGGTGGATTTAAGTGAACTTGTGTCCGCCTCTATCTGTCCGCCGCTGGTCTGCAAACTTTTTCTGTCTGGTTAAATGAACCTGAACAGACCCAGAGGTAGGTGAATGTAACTCCACTTACATCCATCCACCTATAAGGATGTATTGCTGTCCGTTATGACCCATGTAAACACGGGTCAAAAATTGGACAGACGGATTGCCCATGTGAAAGGGGCCTTACACAGCTGACATTTCTTGACATGAACCCACAATTTGTTGGTGCATTATTTCTTCTTTCACATGATACATCCATTAGCAAAACCAGATATGGATAGACTGCATTCTACTTTACAAACGCATCAACAAATGTGTTTTGCCTTTGTTTTTGTTTCTGTAACAAGATATATAAACATTATATAGTCATATAGTTAACTTGCAAAGTTACATAGTGGAAGAAGTTGAAAAAAGACACAAGTCCAACCTGTGTGTGTGATTATATGTCAGTATTACATTGTATATCCCTGTATGTTGTGGTTGTTCAGGTGCTTATCTAATCATTTTTTGAAACTATCGATGCTCCTCACTGAGACCACCGCCTGTGGAAGTGAATTCCACATCCTTGCTGCTCTTACAGTAAAGAACCCTCTACGTATTTTAAGGTTAAACCTCTTTTCTTCTAATTTTAATGAGTGGCCATGTGTCTTGTTAAACTCCCTTCAACAAAAAAGTTTTATCCCTATTGTGTGGTCACCAGTACAGTATTTGCAAATTGAAATCATATCCCCTCTCAAGCATCTCTTCTCCACAGAGAATAAGCTAAGTGCTCGCAACCTTTCCTCATAACTAATATCCTCTAGACCCTTTATTAGCTTTGTTGCTCTTCTTTGTACTTGCTCCATTTCCAGTACATCATTCCTGAGGACTGGTGCCCAGAACTGGACAGCACACTCTAAGTGTGGCCAGACCAGAGTCTTGTAGAGCGGGAGAATTATCGTTTTATCTCTGGAGTTGATTCCCTTTTTAATGCATGCCATTGCTGAGCCTATCATCTTCTAGGACCCCCAGGTCCTTTTCCATCCTAGATTCCCCAGAGGTTCTCCCCCCAGTGTATAGATTGCATTCATATTTTTGCCACCCAAATGCATTATTTTTCATTTTTCTAAATTAAACCTAATTTGCCATGTAGTTGCCCACCCCATTCATTTGTTCAGATCTTTTTGCAAGGTTTACACATCCTGCGGAGAAGTTATTGCCCTGCTTAGCTTAGTATCGTCCGCAAATACAGAGATTGAACTGTTTACATTTACCATCCTCCAGGTCGTTTATGAACAAATTAAATAGGATTGGTCCCAGCACAGAACCCTGGGGGAACCCACTACCCACCCCTGACCATTCTGAGTACTCCCCATTTATCACCACCCTCTGAACTCGCCCTTGTAGCCAGTTTTCAATACATGTACTCACTCCTATGGTCCATGCCAACGGACCTTATTTTGTAAAGTAAACGTTTATGGGGAACTGTGTCAAATGCTTTTGCAAAATCCAGATAAACCACGTCTATGGGCCTTCCGTTATCTAGATGGCAACTCACCTCCTCATAGAAGGTTAATAGATCGGTTTGGCAAGAATGATTCTTCATGAATCCATGCCAATTACTGCTAATGATACCGTTCTCATTACTAAAATCTTGCTTATAGTCCTTTATCATCCCCACCAAGAGCTTGCATACTATTGATGTTAGGCTAACTGGTCTAATTCCCAGGGATGTATTTTGGACCCTTTTTAAATATTGGTGCTACATTGGCTTTTCTCCAATCAGCTGGTACCATTCCAGTCATTAGACTGTCAGTAAAAATTAGGAACAATGGTCTGGCAATTACTTGACTGAGTTCCCGAAGTACCCTTGGGTGCAAGCCATCTTGGTCCCGGTCATCTATTAATGTTAAGTTTCCCAAGTCTAATTTTAATTCTGTCCTCTGTTAACACAGAGGTGCTTCCTGTGATGTGTCATGAGGATAAACACTGCAGTTTTGGTTACTGAAGCCCCCCCCAGATTCCCTCGTGAAGACTGAGGAGAAGAATAAATTCAATACCTTTGTCATCTCCCTATCCTTTGTAACCAGATGTCCTTCCTCATTCTTTATGGGGCCAATACGGTCTGTCCTTTTTTACTGTTTACATTCTTAGCCACCCTAATTGCACCCTTACATTTCTTGTTGCAGGATTGGAAAATAAATATTCCCATCAAGCTCAGGCTTTTGCAAATTTCCATAATTTTGGTCTAGAGAAAAGCAATATAACCCCCCCCCCTTTTTTTTGTTCCCATCCTGACCCCACAAAGACTGCTAGACCATTTTCCTGGATCAAAATACCACCAGACTATTCTTTAATGGTTAAAACTGCTGGTATTAGCTAGAAGACATTCAACCAATCCCAAGACAATCACCTTGCCATTTTTTACATTCCTGTTATCAATTATATCACTACTGTCTTGTCATAAGGCATTTCACATTTCATTAGCCACTCTTACAGTAAACTTCCATCCTTATTAAAAATAAAACTTCTTCACTTGGCACTTCCCTATCATTTTGCAGCATTTACTACTACTACCGAAACGTATATTTTAGCTATAGGCAAGTTAGCATTTAGCTTTTTATATACTTCAACAAAGATCTCCCTGTCATCATTTTTGATTTTCAGTCCACTTGGGAGTTGGTGGTGTTCCAGTACATTAACTGGGGTTCTGTAGATAAGTAACCACTGACACCTATAAACATTCTTCCCAATGAGCACCAATGCAAGCAGCATTCTTCCAACTGACCTCCAATGTGGGGTGCATTGTTTCCAATGACCCAGAGTGTAATGGGGCCTTCTCCCAGTGGCCAATTGAAGGCGGTCCCTTCTCCCACAAACCACTAATCTAAGAGGGCCCTTCAAAACTGACAACTAGTTTTAGACAGCATTTTAATAACCAACACATTAGGAGGTAATTTCACTGACCACCAATTTATGAGTACATCATTGATTACCAGTGTAAGGAGGGCACTTAATTGACCACCAATGTAAGATGAGTACTTCATCGACCACAGTAAGGGGTGTACGTCATTGACCAAAGTAAGGGGGCATTTCACTGACCACCAATATATGAAGACATTTTCCGCTATCCACCAATGTAAGGGTGGATTTCCAATGTCTGGCTTTCATTTCCAGGGATTATTATTGTTTTGTTATTATTACTGAAAATCATTGTGTCATATAGAGCAGTCCTGGGTGTCAAGTACACCACATTCTTTTTCTTTTGTTTATACTTATATCCTAGCTCACTGTTTACACTAATGTACTGTGAACTGTAGCTATAGTAATTAGGCCCTGCATTTCAGGTGTAGCTTTTTCTCCAAGAGCCGCGAGAGAGATAAGAACCTGCCAGATGGTTTAACACTCCTGCATTTGTTAATATATCAGTTTTTACGTATCTTGACCTTTTAACATGTATATCCAAATGATATTTTACTATTTCTAATTATGTACATACCTTTGTATAATGCCATGCTGTAAGCTCTTGCAACTTGTTAAGGATTCTCCTGTGAAGAGATGACACATGACTACTTCTCTGCATTTGTGAAGAAATGAAATCAGTGCTTCAGCCTGAATGTTTCCATTGCGAGAAATAATGCACAGACGTTGAAGACGTGAGCAATAGCAAAGAGCCTGAAAGAACTTCTCATTAGCTGGAAAGTACGGTTGTTCTAGTCTGTAAAAATAACAGAAACATCACTTGTCAGCTTAAAGTAAAGTGGACCAAAAATAAAAAAAGTTTTCTAATCCTAAGAGTTATTACTATGGAAATGGGAATAAAATAACAATACCAACTCTGACAAAGTAATCCACCTATGTTGTACATATGTTGTACATATTCAGTCAAAGGAATAGATGAGACAACAAAAAGCCCTTTGTATTTGTTATACCTTTGAACACAAATTAAAAAAATAAAAATAACATAAATCTCATTTTGGTATAGTGGGACGAGCCTTGCAAATCATTCCTTTATAATCCTTTGCCAAGTAAAAATCTAGATTTGTGGTTAATAGCAAAAAAACAGCATATGTTACAAAGTAAAGCTGGCCATTCACTGATCAAAATTTACATCAGTGTGCAGGTTCACCTGCACAACAAATGTCAATTTCTATAGAAGGGACAGGTTGGAAAAGTTTCCATTAATCAGTAGCTGCAGCCAATCAGGGTGTAACTGTCATAATACATTGTTTCGCCAGGGGTTGGGGGTAAATCCTCCTTTCCCCTCTTTTGTCTGGATGGAGGAATTTGGCTAAAAGGAAAACAAAAAAAAAAAAAACGAACGAACTATGTATGGCCAGCATTGGTCTTGCCAAACCTATCAAGGGGGATACACAACTGGAGCCTTGAGCTATGATGAGAAAGGTCAAAGAGAATTTACATGGATCTGGACACAATAAGTTTACATGGCTCTGTCCTTAAATGAAGAACAAATTGCTTAGATCTAAAAAGAGGGCATACCATACTTTGCAGGCGCATCACATGTAAAGCAGACATTCTCTGGCGAGGCGCTGAGAGCCTGAGATGGCCTGCTCTGCCCCCTTCAAAGCCCAGCGCTCCAATGAGTGAGGAGGGAGCAGAGAGCTGTGACTGACAGTCTGCAGCTCTCTGCTCATGGAGCTCTGAAAACCAAGTGATCGGCGGTGTTGGATCACTTGGTTTTCAGTGTAGAAATGCAGCATCGGACCTATGCTGCATCCACCTAGGTAAGTATGAATGAAGGGAAAAAAAAATAAAAGAAACCCATACTTTTCTTTTAATGATAATATACTTAAGTTTCAATTTAAAGTGCATCGATATCTTTGCATCTAACTTTTGTAATTTTGTACAGTTACAATGAAGCAAAAGTCGCTCTAATACACCCTGGTTCAGCTTTACTGCTTCAGGAATCACCTGCTTTATAACTTACACTTGATTACCAAAAGTATTAGGATGCCTGCCTCTACACGCACATAGCATCCCAGTCTTAGTCCGTAGGGTTCAATATTGAGTTGGCCCACCCTTTGCAGCTTTAACAGCTTCAACTCTTCCGGGAAGGCTGTCCACAAGGTTTAGGAGTGTGTCTATGGGAATGTTTGACTATTCATCCAGAAGCACATTTGTGAGGTCAGGCACCGATGTGGGAGAGAAGGCCTGGCTTGCAGTCACCGCTCTAATTCATCCCAAAGGTGTTCTATCGAGTTGAGGTCAGTACTCTGTAAAGGACAGTGAAGTTCCTCCACCCCAAACTCCTTCATCCATGTCTTTATGAACCTTGCTTTGTGCACTGGTCCAAATCATTTGGTGGAGGGGGGATTATGGTGCGGGGTTGTTTTTCAGGGGTTGGGCTTGGCCCCTTAGGTCCAGTGAAGGGAACTCTTAAGGTGTCAGCATATGAAGACATTTTGACAATTTCATGCTCCCAACTTTGTGGGAACAATCTCACACCATAATACCCCCTCCACCAATTGATTTGGACCAGTGCACAAAGCAAGGTCCATAAGGACATTCCCAGAAGAGTTGACGCTGTTATAGCTGCAAAGGGTGGGCCAGCTCAATATTGAACCCTACAGACTAATGCCCCGTACACACGGTCGGATTTTCCGATGGACAACGTCCGATCGGAGCGTGTTGTCGGAAATTCCGACTGTGTGTGGGCGCCATCGGACATTTTCCATCGGATTTTCCGACACACAAAGATGGAGAGCAGGAGATAAAATTTTCCGACAACAAAATCCGATCGCGTCAATTCCGACCGTGTGTGGCCTGTTCCGACGTACAAAGTGCCACGCATGCTCAGAAGAAATTCCGACACGGGACAGCTCGTTCTGGTAAACTTAGCGTTCGCAATGGATACAGCACTTTCGTCACGCTGCAATGTTAAAAATGGTTTAATACAGCGCACTCTCTTCTTCTTTATAATGTGACAAGAATTAAGTAGTTTTGATGCTCATATTCACACACACTTCTCACAAACTTTTATTTGTGTTTTTTTAGTGGGATTCCCTGACTATATTGTTATTAGTTGTCACATCTGACAGTTTTATATTTTTTTTATTTTTTATTTTTTGGATTTTCAGCCTTTTTTTTTTTTTAATGTTTGGATTTTTGCCAAGGCTGATCTTTGTTCAATGTTATTTTTATTTTTACTCCCGAATATTTTTGTCTGTGTTTTGTGTGTCAAGTTACCCCAACACCATTGATATCTTGTATTATTTAATCTCCAGGAGATTGTTTGTTGTTGGTGTCCCTTGTTCATTTCACATTGTATATTTGAAATGTACCTGAATCCTCACAAACCAACTGTCCTTTTTGAAGTAAAACACATAGGAGAGTATAATTCAAAACAAAAATCCTTTATTAAGGGATCAGAACCAAACAAAGAGGAAGGCAACACTGGATCAACAGGAGAAATTAGCGAAGCTTGGGACCCCCATGGCAGACATCAATTCTTCAACATCAAAATTGGTGGCCTGAGGAGTCCATATGTAAGGGAGGGCAGTCTGGTGCGGGATTCGCAGAGATCCGGATAGCAGCAGATGACATCTGGGTCCCCAGGCTGTGGTACCACAAGAGGCTGCATCTTTTGGCCGACCAGACTGAACCCAGGGCAAACACTGTCTGGTCTTCCTTCCACGCTTCCTTCCGGGCTGTGGCTGTGCAGTTGGAGATGTGGCAGAAGGAGGAGTAGGACCTGGAGGAGGAGGAGGACTGGGGGGACCTGGAGGAGGACTGGGAGGACCTGGAGGAGAGGGAGGAGGAGGACCATCCCCAAGATGTGTGTGAGGTGTAATTTGGCCCCTCATACCTTTCTCCAGAGCCTCCGATATGAGGGCCTCACACAAGACTTTTTGGCCCTCCTCCATCCTCTGCATTTTATAGGCTATGAAGGCAGCAATGTTCTCCTCCATGGTGTGGGGTGCTCCCAGGACCTCTGTAGCCCTCCAAAAGAATGCTATAGCAGCCTCCTCTAGGGTACTCCTCCTACTGCCACTTTCTATTTTCAGGGGGGGTGGAGGGACCTTGATATCAGCCAGCCGGCTCGGCCCGGCCACCTCCTGGCTGAGACATCCCTGTGTATGAAAAAGGGACATAGTTGTAATGTTTTGCATCATCAATCACAATCCTAAATTAGTACTCCCAACTAACATCTAGTTAACATCATTGATTGGACAAGCAGAAATATTTAGAGGAATGCTATACCTGGCTCAATCTGGGCTCCTCCACATGTGGCCTGGAAGGCCCAGGTTGGGCATCAGAAGCCTCAGCCGGGGGGGAAGGAAGCGTGGAAGGAAGACTGGAGAGGGATGGCCTGGGTTCAGTCTGGCCTGCCAGAAAGTGCAGCCTGTCGTAGTACAACATCCTGGGGACATAGATGTCATCTGCTGCTCCGTATCTCTGGGAATCCAGGACTTTCTTGCGCTCCCTCAGATATGTGCTCCTCAGGCCACCAATGAAAATCTTTAAATAAGTGATGTCTGCCGTGGGGATCACCTGCTTCACAATTTCACACAATTGCTCCAGTGCTGCCTTCCTCTTTGCTTGGTTCTTGAAATGGGGGTGGGTAATCTCCCACAGACAGGGCAGCTCACTTAGCATCTCTACGAATACTGACATGAAGTCATTGTCTTTCATTAAGATATCCATGTTCACTGCAAGACACAACACAAGACAAAGCCTAATGTCAGACAAAACTCTCCTAATCTTGTTACAATATAGGCCTCAATCTAGAAGCAGTATAGGCACAAGTTTGTCTCTTACCTTCGTTCTTACGATCGGCGCGTCCAATGCTCCTTCCTCCGCTCACAGATCGTACGTAATACGCACGCGTGTTACGCTTTATACACACTGCGCATGCGTGTAACTCCGCCCGCCCCTGACGTTCTTTCTAGTCTATTCCCCACCCCTTTTCATTCGGCGCAGTGGGTGAAGAGCATGATGGCGGAGTTACAGCAAGTGCATGCTAATTCTAGCAACGAGGAGGAGGAGGAGGAAAGGCCGGATCCAAGCATGTCCCGATCCAGAAGGAGACGTTTTAAGGCCACAAATATGTCGTTTGGGGAGATGTTGGAGATGGTCGACATCATGAGGAAGTCCGACTATGACGGAAAATATGGGCCTTACCCCAACCCGAACATCCGAAAGGCCAAGATCATGGCGAAAGTGGTCAGGAGTCTTGAGAGGAATTTCGGGGTACGAAGATCTAAAGATCAGCTCAGGAAGCGGTGGTCGGACCTGAAGTTGAGAGAGCCAGAGCAGTACCGAAAGATCCAGAGAGTGCTGCAAAAAAGTAAGTAGTTGTGCTGTGTTCCTATTCTTTCTGTCTTTATTCCGTTCGTTCTGCTCCATATGCTTTTATTAATTGTAACGTTTAAAAGGGCAACTTTAATGTTCATGGGCCCATTATTCGTTCGTATCAAACATTTTTCTTTCGGCCTCTAGAACACCATTGTTTAGGCCATATGCATTTTCACACATTTTTTGGGGCCTACTTGGATGCCAAATATTTGTGTAGATGGGTTTGTTACTAGAATGAAATGCCAACTAGATTGTGTGTAAGGAGAGGACACTGAGCAGCTGTTTTCACATCTGGACACTGGAGCACTAGTGTGGGACACAAGAACACCATTTTTATTAGGGGGCCCACACAGGTGCTCCAGTGTATACTATAGGGGGGGCTACATCTGTGAAGCTTGTACCAAACAGGTAAAGTATTGCAGCTTGACAAAGGACACTAAAAAATATACATCTTGGAACTCTGCCAAAATTGACAATTGTACCCCACTTCCAAGCAATGTTTCCTATTTCTAGTTCTGCCATCAAATATCTGTGTGCTAAGTCTACCATTTTTGTTTTACATAGGGGAGAAAAGACTCGGAGGACAGCCCTCATCCGAGGAGACCAGAGCCCCCCCTCCCTCTGGAAGAAGGGGAAATACCGCAAACACAAGATGCTGAGCAGGAGGAAGAAGAAGACGTGGTGGAGATTGGCACCACAACAGGTGAGTGTCTGCGACCACAGGCTCAGGTAAAAGAGATGGATGGTGGCAGATTTTTCAGACCTTTTTTTTTGTTCTTTATCTCTTTTTAGGTGATCGTGATGTGAGGGATAGAGAACGCTTTACTTCTGAAAGTGCCCAGATCCTGATCGGGGAGATCATGGGGTGTAATGCCGAACTGCAAAACATCCTGCAAAAAATCAATGATGTTATTAAAAAAAATAATAACATCATTGATGTTTTGGGGCGAATTTAAACCCCACAAAATCACCGGTTTTATTGTGGTCCAATCTTCCAAAAATTTTTTCAATGTTTAGAAAAGCCAAATTTGGAGGATGCACACAGTGTGCCAACATGTGCTATCTGCCATCATGGGAGATCAATGGACGCGTTTTGGGGGTGCAACCCCTTCCTCAATTATAAAGCCGCGTTGAGGAAGGGCTTGCTCCTCCAAAACACGTCCCTTGATCCCCCCTGATGGCAGATAGCACATGTTGACATTTGTAAATTGGTGTGCATCTTCCAAATTTGGCTTTTCCAGGGGTGATTTCCCCCCATCTGAACGCTATATCAAACCCAGTTCCTAAATACTGATGTCTGATATAGCCTTCAGGTTTTACCTAATGTGAACTTTGTAAGTTCAAGTTTTTTGGCTTTCTTGTTGGTTTTACACAGGCCTGTTTTATCTGAAATGGATATTTCGATTTTTGATAATGCTACTGCAAAAATTGTTATACAACAAACATGTTGGTTTGTTTTAAAAACCTTTCGTAAATGCACATGTGATTGTGCAGGTATAAAAAAGTGCCTTACTCAAGAATGTGTGGATTATTGTCTCAACACTACAACACTTTTGGGGTGATGTAATTGCTGTTTTATGCAAAAATGGGGGTTATTTCCTAAGGGCAAATACACTTTGCACTACAATTGCAGGTTCATTGCAGTTGCAAGTGCACTTGTAGTGAAATGTGTTTTTGCATTTAGGAAGTACCAGCCAACACTGTTTTTTATAAGGTTACCCAATCACGACATTTTCTGCACTCAACACATTTCTGTCAGGGTCAGCTAAAACAAACACAAGCAGTAAATGTCCACAAAGAATTTCTTTTGGTTGTTTTTTATTTGAAAAAGGTTTCACAGATTGTCTGGCATATTGATAGCCTCCCTACCCGCAAAGAACTCCAGGTAGCGTAACCGGACATCACGGGCACTCAGGGAGGGCAAGCCAGGACGGCCACTTTCAAGCGCCGTCAGTGTTGATGGATTTGGGATTCCGGCCTCAGGCCCAACTGAGCCAGCATAGTTGGCTGAATGTTTTCTTAAAAAATTATGGAGAACACAGCAGGCAAGTATTATATGGTTCAGTTTATACTCCGCCATATGGATGGGTGTCAGAAATAATCGGAACCGGCTGGCCAGGATTCCAAATGTGTTCTCCACCACTCTTCGGGCTCTGGCCAGCCGGTAATTAAAAACCCTCTGTTCCGGGGTGAGGGTCCTCATCGGGAATGGCCGCATCAGGTGGTCCCCCAGCGCAAATGCTTTATCAGCAACGAACACAAATGGGAGACCTTCAACATTGTCCTCTGGAGGTGCCAAGCTGCCATTCTGGAGACGCCTGTAGAACTCCGTCTGGGCGATCACTCCACCATCGGACATCCAGCCATTCTTCCCCACGTCCACATACAAGAACTCCTAATTAGCCGACACCACCGCCAACATCACTATACTATTAAACCCCTTGTAATTATAATAGTACGACCCCGAGTTGGGTGGTGGGACGATGTGGACGTGTTTCCCATCAATTTCCCCTCCGCAGTTAGGAAAGTCCCACCGCTGGGCAAAGTGGGAGGCCACAGTCTGCCATTCCTGTGGCATTGAAGGAAACTGTTGAGGAAAAAACAATAAACATTACTATTTTTTCACAGAAACATGGCAAGCAGATTAGACACAAACATTATGGGGCAACCTCCAGATAGCATTTATTAAGGGGAATTTAACAACAAAGTATAAGGTACACCTATCATATTCCCCCTCCCCCCTCATGGGCCATTTCTAACATTATAGGGGGGGGGGGACTCTTGGACAGGTAACCCTCTTCACTTCATTGAGAGATGAATGCCTAAATAATGGGTATTACTTGGAACAGACCCTCCTTAGTTACACTATTGGCAGACCACTGGACAGGTAAGAAGTGTCATAATACAAAGATATAAATACACACTGTACACATTTGGACATTCTGCTATTACCTATCAAGATAATAATAGGATACAAAAACTTGAAACAGTACCATTGGAAAGTATACAGGCAGGCCCTTGCACTACAAACTTTGGGGAATTCATCCATACATCTGACCACAAAAGAGGTGGGTATAGTGTGTATGGGTTTGGCAAAGTCAGCAGATAGATGATTGAGGATAGAGAATTGGGATCAGCTGACTTAGCAGTTGGGGGAGGGAGGGTTACAAAAAAATTGGGGACACCACAAAAAAAAACCTCTGGCACTCTGCCTGAATTTAAATAAAAAATAACATTTCAAAACATTTTAGGGGTGTTTGGGGTAAAGCACTACTATAGAGCTGATAAAATACATTGTTAAGTGACTACATGAGGTGAATATAGGGCAGGAGACACCATGCTGGAGAGGTTATTGAAGGGCAAATATGTATGAAGGACCTAAAATAATAATTACATAACAATCCAGCATGCATGAGGACAAAGGGGACATTCACAGCCTATTACAATCATGGTAATTAGGGAATGAGGAAAGAAATACAATATATTATCAAACATTAAATACAATAAAATGTGATATTAAAGGATAAAAATCTTACCTTCATATACTCCTTCTGCAGGACCTGGATGATGGCAGAACAGGTCTCTGGGATAATGATCCCCAGAGCCTGGGGGGAGATGCCTGTCGAGAACTTGAGGTCCTGCAGGCTTCTCCCTGTGGCCAAATACCGCAAGGTAGCGACCAACCTCTGCTCCGGAGTGATGGCTTGCCTCATGCAGGTATCCTGCCTGCTGATATAGGGGGTCAGCGAAGTCAACAGACGGTGAAACACGGGGTCCATCATCCGGAGAAAGTTCCTGAAATCATCAGGATTATTCTCACGGATCTCACGGAGCAAAGGCATATGACAGAACTGGTCACGCTGAAGCAACCAATTCTTGGTCCATGAACTCCTCCCCACCCTGTTCATGGACTGGACTTGTGTCAAGGTCAGGACCCCAACACCAAGCCCCAGCACAGCACGAACTCTACGAGGAGTACGCATACGAAACATGGCTAGAAAACGGTCGGCTGCTCAGAACGAAGTAACAGAACGCACTGAAGAACAGCAAGGCCTGTGAAGAGCGACCTGAAAACCAGTACCGAACTAACAAGAATACAATGACTACCTAAAGTCACGCGGAACTTGCTTGCACGCACTGAAGAGCAGATACAAACCCACAAGCACAAACTGAACGGCAGAAAACGATCTGAAAGACACGAGTCAGAAAAAGCGCGAATCGTCTCTCACCAAACTTTTACTAACACGAGATTAGCAAAAGGAGCCCAAAGGGTGCCGCGCTTGGTTCTGAACCAGCCTTTTCTAGTCTCGTCGTACGTGGTGTACGTGACCGCGTGGTTGTCGATCGGAAATTCCGACAACTTTGTGCGACCGTGTGTAGGCAAAACAAGTTTGAGCCAACATCCGTCGGAAAAAATCCTAGGATTTTGTTGTCGGAATGTCCGAACAAAGTCCGATCGTGTGTACGCCCTATAAGACTGGGATGCCATTAAAGTTTATGTAAAGGCAGGCGTCCCAATACTTTTGGCAATATAGTGTATGTGTGTTTCAGTCTGGCTGTGCAGCATGGCAGAGGTGAGTAATTCATGAAATTTGCCAAACAGAATTGCAAATCCTTTGGCACTACACCTATAGCAAATGTGTCTAGCGGTCTACCTGCAGTTTTGCTTTATATCTTCTTATATTTTAATTCAAAACCCTTGTTGTCACAGTGACATCGGTTTCACCATACAAGAATTGAGGGAACTTTCACACCAGAACAAAGACTACAATAAAAAGCTGACAGGGGTTCTAGTCATCGCCTACTAAATTTTGAAGTGTGTTTCTGTGCTGTTGGAGATTTTACTTCCTATCTAGTGAAACCATTCTCACTAGGGCAGTAAAGCCAGTCAGGGTGCGATTTTCTTTCCTGCAAGCATGCGTTACAGGAAAGAAAAATCGCTCAATTTTACTGACTGTGTTCTCCCGGTGAGGGGCACAGGGAGCCATCCCTGCCAGGAAAATACACAGTGAATATTGCTAGCAGCTGTAGCCACAACAATAATTGCATGAAAAAATCTGACAGGGTGATTGTACCCAAGTTGATCGATCAACTTGAGTACAATCAGTCTGCCCATACATGGTTGAAATCTCTGCCAGTCCATGCTAAACCGGCTGAGATTTAAACCATTTATAGCCAGCCTAAGTGAAGGGAACTCTCTCCAATGGAGCCCCAGTATCGGTTAAAACACTATCCAAAAAAAATGCAAGTACAGGTCCAATCTAAATGTGTCCTGAATTAGTAAGTGTATACGTATTGTTTCATTTACACTTTTCATTTATTCAACCTTTTTCTGTGCTAACAGCAACATCTCAGTGATCAGTAATTTACAAGTAAATCATTCTAAATTCCAAGCTCTAAACACCTCCTTAGAAACATATAGTCCAAGCCTTGCAAAACTGATTCTCCTTCAAGTGGCAAACTGAAGCCCTCCCATATTTAGGCATCTCTCTAACCCCCTCCCTCCACACACTATATCAGAAGAATTACCCTCCCTTATTCAAAAGATTAAGGGAAGACATTAAACGATGGTCCAACAACCCCCCATCATGGTTTGGTCAATTGTACTTGGTCAAAATGAATATTTTGCCAAAAATGCTATACTTATTTAGAATGCTATCTGTAATAATACCTATTTCTGACTTAAAGAAATGTCAAACACAGCTGTTACAATTTATATGGGAAAATAAAAGACCCAGGGTGAACAGGCACACTTTTTATACACACCTAAATTGGGGGGGGGGGGGGGGGGGGGAATTAGGAGTACCGAACTTGGTCAAATACTATCAGACTGCGCAATTGGCACAGTTGCTCCCTTTCAATTCATGACATTCCTGACTGCTCTGGATGTCATTAGAGTCATCTCTTTATCCTAATAAGGAGATCAGCCACTTAATGTGGATGAGAGCAAAGGACAGGCCAGTCATGCTGTGTCCAACCCTATCATTTTCATTGAACCTATGGGATAGACTCCCGGCCACACACGGATTTAAATCTCCACACACCCGTGGGCTCCATACTTGGTAACCCCTCATTCACCCCGGGTCACCTTCCAAATTTCACCTGGTGGACCAACAAAGGCTTACTATGAATCACGGATTTTTGTGACCAGAGGTGTTTTGTCAAAACAAATGACACCAGCTTCCTAATTCGGAATTCTATCGATACTCTCAGCGCATTTTTTAGCGACGCTAAATTGCACCTCAGATCTAACCTCTTCAACAACAACGGAATATCTATGCAGGAGTTTCGACAAACACACTGGTCACTTATCTAAAATGTATTCCATATTGACCTACGCATCTGAAAAGCTATTTTATATGCATAAATGGGAGCAGGGCCTAGAGGAGACACTGGATGTGGAGGATTGGAGTAAGCAGGCACAAAGTAAATCTAAAATCATAGATCAATATAAGACATGGTGTCCTGGCGAGACTAGCGTCCTTCCCCCCCGGCCCATCCCCACAGGGCTTCAGAGGGTGTAGTAGGAGTAGCACAAATGTTCCATGTTTGGTGGAAGTGCCCAAAAGTTAGGCAGTTCTAGATCCGTACCTATAATTTAATTTACTCACTCACTCAAGTAAACTTGTCCCGTTTGAAAAGACTTGGGACCCCTGGATTAAATACCTGTCAAATGCCCTATGAGACAGCTATGCCTTGGAATGTCTCCCCCCACCTTTTTTTTTCTTCTCCTCTGGGGTAGAGAGCACCTTTCTCTCTCTAATGCTTTGTTTCCCTTCTTTTCTTCTATTAACTATATCTGCTCTACTTGTCCTACCATATTTGCCCTGTGTGTTCACAAAGGTCAACTGGGGTATCCGCGACTGCCTGAGAGTTAAGACTAGCCGTTACTTCAAACAGGTGTTGTGCGTGACTCGTAATTTAGTGTAATACTTTCCTTTTTATAGGCTATTCCACATCTACTGATTTCCGAGTAAGAGGTGAGTTTCTTAGATCTAAAATAGCATTGTTAGATGGTCTACTCCCATGTCCTGATTTTCCTCAGAAGGGTGGGATGCGACAAGAGTCATTATACATACATATACACATGGATACAGTTGTGCTCAAAAGTTTACGACCCTGGCAAAATGTATGATTTCTTGGCCATTTTATAGAGATTATGAATGATGAACAACAAAACTTTTTTCACTCATGGTTAGTGTTTGGCTGAAGCCATTTATTATCAATCAACTGTCTTTACTCTTTTTAAATCATAATGGCAACAGAAACTACCCAAATGACCCTGATCAAAAAATTTACTTACCCCAGTTCTTAATACCGTGTATTGCCCCCTTTAACATCAATGACAGCTTGAAGTCTTTTGTGGCATTTGTGGATGAGGCGCTTTATTTTCTCAGATGGTAAAGCTGCCCATTCCTCTTGGCAAAAACCCTCCAGTTCCTGTCAATTCTTGGGCTGTCTTGCATGAACTGCACATCTGAGATATCCTCAGAGGGGCTCAACAATATTGAGGTCAGGAGACTGAGGTGGCCACTTCAGAACCTTCACTTTATTCTGCTGTAGCCAATGACAGGTCGACTTGGCCTTGTGTTTTGGATCATTGTTATGTTAGAATGTCTAAGTATGTCCCATGCGCAGCTTCCTGGCTGATGAATGCAAACGTTCCTCCGGTATTTTTTGATAACCTAATGCATTCATCTTGCCAACAATTTTGATCAAATTTCCTGTGCCTTTGCAGCTCGCACATCGCCAAAACATCAGTAATCCACCTCCGTACCTTTTATCATAGGCCTTGTTGACTCCTCCCCAAATGTAGCGTTTATGGTTGTGGCCAAAAAGCTCATCTTTGGTCTCATAACTCCAAATGACTTTGTGCCAGAGGGTTTGAGGCTTGTCTCTGTGCTGTTTGGTGTATTGTAAGCGGGAGATTTTGTGGCATTTGCGTAGTAATGGCTTTTCTTCTGGCAACTCAACCATACAGCCCATCATTGTGCATCTTGAAACAGCCACACCACATGTTTTGAGAGAATCCTGTATTTCACCTGAAGTTATCTGTGGGTTTTTCTTTGCATCCCAAACAATTTTCCTGGTAGTTGTGGCTGAAATTTTAGTTGGTCTAAATGACCATGGTTTGGTTTCAACAGAACCCCTCATTTTCCACTTCTTGATTAGAGTTTGAACACTGCTGATTGGTGTTCTCAATTCCTTGGGTGTCTTTTTATATCCCGTTCTTGTTTTGTAGAGTTCAACTACCTTTTCCCGCAGACCCTTTGACAATTCTTTTGCTTTCCCCATGACTCAGAATCCGAAAACGTCAGTGCAGCACTGTATGAAAGATGCAAGGGTCTGTCAGGAGTCCAGAAACGCATTGACCTTTTATATATATGCACACTAGTTACAAGCAAACAGATCACAGGTGAGGATGGATACCTTTAATAGCCATTCAAACCCCTTTGTGTCAACTTGTGTGCATGTTATCAGGCCAAAATCACCAGGGTATGTAAACTTTTGATCAGGGTCATTTGGGTAGTTTGTTGCCATTATGATTTAAAAAGAGTAAATACAGTTTATTGATAATAAATGGCTTCAGCCAAACATTAACCATGAGTGAAATAAATGTTTTTGTGTTATCATTCATATTCTCTGAAAAATGGCCAAAAAAAATCATAACATCTGCCAGGGTATGTAAACTTATGAGCACAACTGTGTGCAATATAATATATATAATCGTTTATTGCCGATTTTCTTCTTTATATTGTTCTTTCTGAATCACGCATTATGTGTTCATAATGTAAATGGCGATGCAGTTTGAGGACAGTATGTACTCTTAACTGTTGCAAAGATTTATACCCTGGTTTATAGCCAACGACAATGTTTGTCATAAGGCTATTGCTGATGTTGTGTACTTTAAATATTCTGAATAAAAACCAATGAAAAACAAAATTATTATTTTACCATTATTTCAAACATTTTTTCCTGCACTAGACAGTATTGAAATTCCCAGCTGTTGTCACCCTGAAGCTGGTGTCATTTTAAAGGGTAATAACGTGTGTGTTAGTATTTGTAAACTGACACTTACATTGGTCAATAAAGCAACCTTGGCCATGTTAGAATATCACTAGTAGAGGTAAAATATCACTACATAAAGAATAGGTTAAATAAAGCAGGTTATGCATTTTTTTAAATAACGATTTAGATAGTGCCTAAATTTAATTTGGGTACAACGTCGCACCACCGTGCAATAATCATTCAATCATTGCATACTAGCTCATTATGAAATACTTACCTTAGAACGAAATCCTTCCAGTAGCGCCCGCACACTGCTGAGACGGCCGACATCTTTCCTGAAGTTTCTTCCAGGTTCGCAGGCTCCGGCGCTGTGAGGGGCCGGAACTGTGATGACATCACTCACACGCATGCGGGCGGGAGCCGCCGTTCCTTCAGAGCGCATGCGCCAGTGATGTCACTGGCATCATGTAATGTAAATATCTCCTAAACGGTACACGTTTAGAAGATATTTACACTACCTATAGGTAAGCTTTATTATAGACCTACCTATAGGTAAATGTCAGCAGAGGAAATGTACTTCCTCTTTAAAGTGGTTGTAAACCTCAGTTATGAAATCTGAACAAAGCACATATACAGTCAGGTATAAACATTGGGACATCAATACAATTCTAATCTTTTCGGCTCTATACACCACCACAATGGATTTGAAATGAAACGAACAAGATGTGCTTTAACTGCAGACTTTCAGCTTTAATTTGAGGGTATTTACATCCAAATCAGGTGAACGGTATAGGAATTACAACAGTTTGTACATGTGCCTCCCACTTTTTAAGGGACCAAAAGTAATGGAACAGATTAACAATTATCCATCAAACGTTCACTTTTTAATACTTTTTTTAACAACAAGGTTGGTCTTTATTAAAGAAGGCATCATTGTACAGTTAACATTCACAGTCAAGCTCTAGTGTATAATACAAAATAAAAAGATCAAAATACAAAGAGAATCATTTGTGGAGCAACGTAAAATGCTGGGTCAGATATAAGAAGGAAAACAGTGCTAATCATTACAGGCATCTCTGATGTAGTTATCCGCTTGCATATAATCTAGGCTGCTGGGTCCAAAATGTTGCTTATCTGGTGGGGGGGGGGGGGGGGGGGGTAGTACATTCTTCTACGTTAATACCTTAGAGTCTGTCTACATGTCCCACTAAACACACTATGGGGTACTAGAACTGTTCGGTCCAGGGCAGCCATATTCGATCGAACTTCTGCGGACATACTCTATTGGTGTAAGTCATTTTATAAAGAGGCAGCACCGCATTGACAGCGGAGTCCCACGTCTCCACCTTGGGGGAGGATGGTGATGCCCATTTCTTAAGAATTTCCATCTTGGCGTAAAACAGCAGTAAGGAGATTAGTATCTTCGTATATCTGGGTCTCTGGTCATCATCATGGATGCCCAAGAGGGCCAGCTCGGAGGATATCGGCAGCGTTAACTGTAGGCGGATATTAATGCTTTCAAAAACGGCTGCCCAGAACTTCACAATAAGAGGACATGTCCAGAACATATGTAGATATGTGCTGTCTGGGGATTGACATCTATTACAATTTGGCGATCTATTAGGATAAATCTGGTGCAGTCTCTGTGGGGTGTAATATACCCGGTGTAAGAATTTGGTATGTAGCAACCTGTCTCTAGATGAAATTAGTAACTTGGACCCATCTTCGAAGCATTCTTCCCAAGTCTCCCTATCCAAACTGGGAATATCAGTCTGCCATTTGGTCCACAGTGAATGCATCTTAGGTGAGCCAGTTTCAATCAGAGCGAGGTACAGAGTGGAAAGGGTCTTTCTAAGGGTTTCATGAGCTAGCGTTTCCTCAATAGGGTCTGGTTTAAGGTGTATAGGAGTGGGAAATTGAGCTCTAGCTGCATGCCGCAGCTGATAATATCTGAATATCATATTACCAGGGAGCCCAAATTTCTCAACTAAGTCCTGAAACGAAAGCAATATCCCTGAGTGAATAACATCCTTGAGGACCTTAACTCCAAATCTGGCCCATAACTGTGGGTCAGGTATGGATCTAAAGTGATGGAGGGATGGGTTCCCCCAAAGTGGTGTAAAGGGGGAGTACTGACGTGGGCGCAAAAATCTCCTTCTAGCCACTGCCCATACCTTAAGGGTCGTCCTGGTGGGTCTTGGAAGCAGAGAGTAGGCCGAGGAACCCCTATACGCTAAATTTCCTAGCTCCTTAAAGGAGCCTATGATAGCCGCCTCTAGGCATGTGGCGGCATTAGATCTGGATTGTTCAAACCACCATCGCATGGTAACTAGTACCGCTGCCCAGTAGTAGATTAAAAGGTTTGGTAGTGCGAGGCCCCCACAATGGACCGGGAGCTGTAGAGTTGACCTAGCTAATCTGGGGGAAGATCCCTTCCATAGAAATGACCCAATATATCCATCTAGGTCTTTAAATAGTGAGCTAGGGAGCCACACAGGACAGTTCCTAAATACATAATTAAGTCTGGGTAGGTAAAGCATTTTAATTATATTGATGCGTCCTAACAAATTGAGTGGTAATTCCCTCCATTTGATGCAGTGCTCCTTAAGTTTAGTGATAATGGGCTGGACATTAAGACGACGGAAGGCTTGGAGATCCCTGGACACCACTATCCCCAGGTATTTAAATTCCTCCACCCACACTAATGGAGTCAGTGGCATCTCGTCCCGGGCCTTAGGGTCTACAGGGAAAATGACCGATTTGGACCAGTTTATTTTGACTCCGGAAAACCCCCCATATTTATTAAAAATCTCCAGTGCTGCTTGTAACGAGGGACCAGCGTCGTTGAGGCACAGTAATGCATCATCTGCATATAAAGAGATTTTCTCCTCCAGAGGGCCAACCCTAAACCCTTTCACAGCCTCCGATTCACGGATCAGGACAGCTAGTGGCTCAAGGGCCAGGGCAAAGAGACCGGGCGATAACGGGCATCCCTGTCTCGTGCCCCTCTGGAGGAGAAAAAAGTCAGATAGGGTGTCGTTAACACGGATCCTGGCCTTGGGCGAGTTATATAGTAAGCCAATCCAATTTAAAAATTTTGGGCCAAAACCAAACCTTTTTAATACCTCCCATAGAAAGCCCCACTCCACGGAGTCGAAGGCTTTCTCCGCGTCTAGGGAAGCAATGACTCTAGTGCCTACGTTGTCATGTGCTGTATCAAGATTGACAAAAAGCCTACGTATATTGATATCGGTGCCCTTCCCCGGCATGAACCCCGTCTGGTCTCGGTGAATTAGGTCTCCAATCACTGTGGCTAATCTAAGAGCCAGAATTTTGGCCAGTAATTTGGCATCTGCATTGATGAGAGATATGGGCCTAAAGGAAGCGCATTCCTCAGGGTCCCTACCGGGTTTGGGCACCAACACCACCACCGCCTCCGACATAGACTCTGGAAGTGAACCAAGATCATAAAACTGTGATAGGAGAGAGGTCAATCTGGGGGCCAGCAGCTCCTGCTGCTGTGAATCGGGGATATGGTCTGGGCCAGGTGCTTTTCCTGCCTGCATGCAACTCATGGCTCTTTGAACCTCCTCCAGGGTTATGTCCTTATCAAGGGCCTTCCTTTGGTCTAAGTCCAGTTCAGGTAACGGTATGTGGTCCAAATAATCAGAGAGGTCGGTTGTTGTATAGTTTACCCTAGTGGCGTATAATTGCTGATAGAATTTTAAAAATCTATTACTAATTTCCCTAGGGGTGGTCAGTAGAGCACCATCTGTATCCCTTAGCCTACCCACATGCGTCGCTGCAAACTGTCCCTTTGCTAACCAGGCCAAAAGTCGGCCATTCTTGTCCCCGTATTCAAAAACTCTTTGGGCACATGCCAGCATGGACTTTTTAGTAAGGTCCACTCTCAGTAGCGCTAGTTCTCTGAGGGCGTGTTGCCAAGAGATATAATTATTAGAGTTCGGCGTGGTAACATATACTTGTTCTGTTTCTCGGGCCTGTGTTTCTAACTGCCCAAGAGACTGCACCAATATCCTCTTTTTATTTGCAATTTTCTTAATATATTGACCTCTCAACCACGCCTTAAACGTGTCCCACAATATGAGTGGTCCGGATGAGTCAGCATTGGTCAACCAAAAGGTGCACAGCTCCTCCGGCATCTCCTCCTGGATCTCTGGGTCCATTATCCAATATTTGGACAATCTCCACAATCTTAGGCCCCCAGGAGGGGCCGCCTGGATCGTGATTAGTAATGGAGCATGGTCCGAGATGCCTCGCGAGAGAATCTCTGTGGACACCGTCTCTCCAAGCATCTCTGTCGAGGCAAAGGCCATATCTATACGCGACAGCGTCCGAAAAGTGGTGGATAGGCAAGTAAATTGAGCATCTGAGGGGTGGAAATGGCGCCAGAGATCCGTCATATGAAAAGAGGACGCCCAGTGGGACAGGCCTCCACCAGTAGATGAAGAGGGTCGGAGTCTATCTAAATCATCTGACATTACCTGATTAAAGTCGCCCACCATCAGCACTTTACTAACATCATATTGGATAACAGTGTGCATCAATGTATGAAGCAGGGTAATATCAGCAGGAGGAGGCAGGTATACCCCTACAATTATGTATGGAGAACCAGCTATTAATGCATGTATTAGGACATACCTGCCCCCTGGATCAGTCTTAACATCTACTAATTGAAAGGAGAGGGATCTGTGTATCAAGACACTCACCCCTCTGGCATAGTTGGAGTAAGAGGCGTGATAATGGGCAGAGACCCAGGCTCTCTTTAGCCCCAACACCCTGGCTCCTATTAAGTGGGTTTCCTGCAGGATACATATTTTGGGGCTATACTGCCTTATATATTTATGTACCAGGGACCTCTTGATTGCTGAGTTAAGGCCCCTAACATTCCAGGACAACACTGTAAAATCAGCCATACTTTTTGTGTAACCAGAATTGAAGGATACCCGAGTGTTGCGACCCGTGGGGCCCATCCGAGGGAGCGCAGCCACCCACCCCCAACTCGAGCCCAGGGCACGCTAAACCAACAGGGAGCGGGGACTCCACCCCCCCGGACCACCACACAGGAAGCACAACAATGAGAGCACCATGACCAACCAAGCACATCTGAGACCATATATTAAGCATAACATATAACTTGGTGATGACAACGGTCATCCAACCCCCCCCCCACCCCGTGCACCCTCCAACTTCAAGGGACACATATTCCCGAACAAACTATGAGTCCCAAATATAAAGAATTTGGTATCGGGGAGCGTGTACCCGATTAGAGCATACCAAAAAATAGAAAATTGACAACAGAAATAAAAACACAAAATAGTAGAGAGAAAAAAAAAAAAGTGTAAAATGAAAAACCTCACTATAGTGAGTTGCTGGAGAGCTGACACATGTGGTGAACACAGTATGTTCCAGAACGGCATCAAAGTTATGGCAAGGCACATGTGGCATGTTGCTGTATGGGGTCGTCCTTTGAGGGTATATCCCATGAAGGAGCATGGACAGCATTAACAGCTTATAAAGGGGCTTAGAAATACAGGGGTCACTGAGCCTGAAACTCTATGCATGCATACAGGAGCATCTGATGGAAACAAAACCGGATAGCGTCTGTACCTCTTTGTGCAGGAGTTCCGACAATGCTTGTTGCAAAAGGTAGTCAGCAGAAGAGGGAACAAGCTAAAATTACAGGGGGAGATTCAGGCCCACACATCTGAAGGTTTAGGGAGGCAGGGTTTCAAGCCAGGCATTAGCATCTTTGGGGCTGGTGAAAATCCGTACCGTTTCTCCATCCACTACACGGAGCTTAGCGGGAAACAGGATACTGTATCGGATCGCCTTGGCTCTAAGAGCTGCTTTCACCGCATCAAAGGATCGACGCTGCCTTTGTGTCTCCATCGTGTAATCCGGGAACAGCATCAATTTCACATTGCGGTAGGGGATGTCACCTGCTGCTCGGGCCGCTCTCAGAAGCTCATCTTAGCGTGCGTGGAGGTGTCCCTTCTGGTCCGGGTCTCGGCGGGACTCGGTGGGCTCGCTCCACCGTGAAGAATGGGGACAGGTGCGCTGCAGGGAGAACCGATCGCAGCAGATCTTCAGTGAAGGCAGTGGGATTGCGCCCCTCAGCCCCTTCAGGGAGCCCAACAATCCAAAGATTGTTTCTTCTGCTACGATTTTCGGCATCCTCTGCCCGATACTCCAACGCCTTCACTTTGTTTTGAAGTGTTCTAAGGGAGGCCGCATGGTCGGTCACTACGTCCTCCGTATCTCCAACCCTCTGCTCCACCTCTGTAATCCTAGTGCGGATTTTATCTAAATCTTGCCTTAGCAGCCCTACGTCCAACTGCACCGCTTCTATTTTAGTCGTAAGCGCTGTCTGGCATAGGGAAATAGCCGCCATCACCTCAGGAATGCCCGGTGGAGTAGTCTCCTCGCGCTCCGTCTGTGACGCCATGTTGCTGAGGCGCGCTGGTATAGGCCGCAGGTCTGGAGCCGGAATCTTCCCCGCCGCTATATCAGGGGGGAATTTAAGCTTTTTGCCCCGTTTCGGGCCCCCGGCCGTTCTTGAAGGCATACAGGGGCTGTCAGACCAATTATAATGTGTCTATCCCAGCTACGGATATATGGACGGATTTTTCTCCAGCAGAGCTCAGTGAGGCACGTCTGCTCAGTCCAACATCCCGGCCACGCCCCACTTTTTAATACTTGGTTGCAAATCCTTTGCAGTCAATTACAGCCTGAAGTCTGGAATGCATAGACATCACCAGACGCTGGGTTTCATTACTGGTGATGCTCTGCCAGGCCTCTACTGCAACTGTCTTCAGTTCCTGCTTGTTCTTGGGGCATTTTCCCTTCAGTTTTGTCTTCAGCAAGTGAAATGCATGCTCAATCGGATTCGGGCCAGGTGATTGACTTGGCCATTGCATAACATTCCACTTCTTTCCCTTAAAAAAAACTCTTTGGTTGCTCTCGCAGTATGCTTCGGGTCATTGTCCGTCTGCACTGTGAAGCGCCGTCCAATGTGTTCTGAAGCATTTTGCTGAATATGAGCAGATAATATTGCCCAAAACACTTCAGAATTCATCCTGCTGCTTTTGTCAGCAGTCACATCATCAATAAATACAAGAAACATACTAGTGAGTGTAGCGCTGGATATATAGAATTGAATAATTATGATGACTGGTGACTACAAAAATATTGTGCACAATCTAGTGTGACTAGAATATCAATTAGACAGGATAACCATCGTGAAAAAATGAGAAGTGACAAAGGTGCAGCATCAAATTAATAATACAATACCAAAAAATCGCATAAATTTAAATATGAATAAAGTTCAAATAAGTGATAAGAGAAAAGTTCTACAAAGTGTCCCAAATAACACTGTGTTAATTCCAAAAAAGATCCAGAAGAGATGTTTTTGCAGAGTTCGGGAATGTTTGGTCCACCTTTCGTGCGGCCCACCACCAAATGGAAAAAATGAAGGCTTACCGACAAGCCTGCGACCGCCCTTATTCAGGGGGGTCAAAACAGGCTTAGTAGTGGAAATCTCCTAGGATAATGGACCCTCCGAACTCGCTCTCTCCTCGTTAATTCGGCAGCCCACCGCAACAAGGACATCAGTAAAGAGATGTGCTCATAGGGAATCCTTTAGTGTTCCTTTTCAAAAAGACTCAGGCACAGATAAGCCACGATTCCCAGGGGAAAAGAATAGAACAAGGACTCCAATAGTGTAGATTGTAAAAAAACGGGGGCATTTATTTAAAAACTAAGATGCATTAAAGCATAAAACAGCAAAATGACAGTGGAAAGAAAGGAAAAACGATTTAAAATCAATCCGCGCATGCGCGTTGCGCATCAACGTTGTGACCCTACGGCCGTTTCGTCACAACTGACGTCATCAGGGGTACGTGGCTACGCACGCGCATGCGCATTAAATAGCTTGGCATCTCCGCTATGGACGGCGCTATTGGGTGGCACAAATCTGGACTGAATGTTGATAATAGGCTGATCCAAAAGCCCATAGATCAACGATAACGCCCAGTGTAGAGGATAATACAAATCCAAGACGTTAATTAAACGTACACAAAATAAAGTAAAAAAGAGCCACAAGCAACAGCGCCATCTAGTGGACATTATACAGAAAGGCTCACAAGTAGTAGCTTAGGCCACCCATAGTGAAGCACTTAACATTAAAAAAATCAATTAATTATGATATCATGATAAAATTAATTGTTAATCCCAAACAATACTGCATCATCCTTACAAAGGATACTAATAGTAACATAATTGTGACTAATTAGAAAATTAAAGAATCTAATGTAAATGGGAAATGTATAATAATCAATACAGTTCAAAACCAAAGGAACATCATATTATATATCATACTTCCTAGCAATATAATTCCCCCACTGAATACCTCGCAGGGATATCCCCAGTATAAAGCCTTGATTAAATTAAATAATCATAGATAAAGATTGTATATGTAGTAATGAGCACCAAACCCATAATCCTAAATGAAGGGCAATAGATATGGTGCTACATACCCAAAAAAAACACAGGAAGGGAGGGAAGGAGGGGGGAGGGTTGTAGGAGGCTGGACAGAATAACAAATGTAGGGGACCACGTTAGAAGTATAATCCCATAATTAAAAGGGGAACAAAATATACCGAATGGGGCTAATAACAGCAAGAAACCGTATCCCAGAAAAGACATCAACTGTTGTTAATAAAACAGTTGATGTCCCATTCTATATTCAAACCACTAGGGGCATGAGAACCCAACCTATAGATCCAGTTGGTCTCGGCTCTAGAGATGGTTCTCTTCCCATTACTACCCCGCCAATGGGGAATGTATTTCTCTATGCCTATAAAAGTGGTGCCTGTTGGGTCTCGATTATGTACGAGATCATAGTGTCTGGAGACACTGTGCTTGTCGAAGCCCTGCTTAATATTGGTGATATGTTCACCTAGCCTCACGTGCAATTTTCTAACAGTGCGTCCAACATACTCCAACCCACAGGGGCACCTGAGTAGATAGACGACACATTTAGTGGTACAAGTAATCAATGATTTAATGGGGTATGTCAGGCCCGTATTGACTGAAGTGAACTCAGTCAATCTTCTGTCCTTTACTGTGTTGACCTTACACACTGCACACCTTCTACAAGGAGAAAAGCCTTTAAGGTCTCCAAAAAAACTCAAACGCACAGGTGGATCTGGAACATTGGGTGCCAGCATATGTCTAAAACTGGTGGCGCCTCTAAACAGAACCCGTGGTTTTTCTGACAATAGGGGCCCAAGGATCCGGTCATTTTTAATAACTGGCCAATGTTTTTTTATGATCCTTTTTATGGCCCAATGCTGGCTTGAATAGGTGGTGATGAAAGCGAGTCCAAAGTCCTCTCTATCCTCAGCTCGAGGAGGTTTGTCTAATAATAGGTCCCTCCGGTCTCTATTGCCAACCTCTAGGATTAACGAGTCCAGGGTTGAAGAATCATACCCCTTGCTCAGAAATCTAGATTTTAAAATAGATGCTTCCCTATAGAATTGTTCTAGATTAGAACAATTCCGCCTCAATCTTAGGAATTGTCCTTTAGGAACAGCTGTTAACCAGGAACGATGATGACAAGAGTCCAAGGGGATAAAGCTGTTCCTATCGGTTGGCTTGAAGAAAGTAGAGGTGGTGATATTTCCGTTGACAATTTTAATAACCAGGTCCAAAAAATGGATCTGAGTTGGGCTAGCTTCATGACTAAGCACTATACCCCTATCATTATTGTTGAGGCCCGAAAGGTAGGAATCAACCGATGCTTTATCACCATCCCAAATAAATAGGATATCATCGATGAATCTTTTCCACATGACAAGCTGGTCAGGTCTGTCATGTAGAACTACATCTTCCTCCCATTTAGCCATGAAGAGGTTGGCCATGCTTGGGGCAAATTTAGCCCCCATGGCCACGCCCTTCACTTGCAAATAATGTGCACCATTGTACCAAAAGTGATTATGCTCCATCGAGAAGTCCAATAGCTCCATCACACAATTACATTGTGTGATGGAGATATTGGAGTCCCGATAGAGAAAATGCCGTACCGCATCATGTCCCAATTGATGGGAAATCGAAGTATAGAGCGATGCGACATCAGCTGTCACTAACGTGTAGGTGTCTTTCCATTCCACCTCACTCAATGTGTTAAGGACATGTTTAGTATCCTTAAGGAATGAGGGTGTGCCCATCACCAGTGGCTGAAGGTAAAAATCAATGTATTTACCAACCCGTGAGGTAATAGAATCTATGCCACTGATGATGGGCCTTCCCGGGGGGTTCACTAAAGTTTTATGGACCTTGGGCAAAATATATATGACAGGTAAACGGGGAGCTAAAGGAACCAAGTGTTCCTTCTCTTTTTTGTTCAGGATCCCCATGTCATATCCTTTTTCTATTAATGCACTCAGTTCACGTTTATACGTGGCTATTGGGTCTGATGGCAAGGGACAGTAGGTATCCGTATCAGATAAAATTCTATCCATTTCGTTGGCATAAGAATCTCTATCAAGGATGACAATGGCCCCGCCTTTATCCGCGGGGCGTATGATAATGTCCCTCCTATTGCATAAAGTTTCTAACCCTACTTTAATATTCCGCTGAGCTTGCACTGATCTTAATTTTAGCTTAGTCAAATCACTCAGCACCAAGTCACGAAAAATACTGATGTTGGGTGCTGTATTGCCTGGCGGGTTGAATAGCGAAGCATTAGACAAACCAGAGTGGACCACTACGGATGCTTCTCTGGTTAATTGTCTGGATGAATTACTCATAATGTACCTTTTAATATTAAGTTTACGTGTGTACTTTTGTACATCAACAAACGTTTGAAACTTGTCCAGGTTGCGAGGAGGGACAAATTTCAAACCCTTGTTGAGAGTAATGAGTTCATCCGTTGTGAGCTCTTTGGTGCTTAGATTGATAATGCCATTGGTATCTAGATTCTCCTCCTTTTTGGGGTGAAGCTTCCTCCCCCCTCTGCACCCTCTCTTGCGTCGCCATTCCTTTTGTTTCGTCCTCTGCCAGCCAACTGAAAATCCCGTCTAGCGTGATTTTCTCCCATATGTTGGCTTGGAGGAGGACCAGTGTTATTACGATTACTACCTAAATCCACCGTATTGTCCTCAATGGTGTTAAACAAAGGTGAAAATCTATTTCCAGTGTTAATATTGACACCATATTGCTCGCGTCCGTCGTTCTGTTGACGGCGTCCGGCTCTGGAGTTGTGTTGGTCAAGATGATAGCGATCACTATTGCGACTTTGATAGTCAAATCGGCCCTCCTGTCTCCAAAATGAAGGTGAGTGCTGATATGAGCGAGAGACAGAGTTATTGCCCCCTCTCATATTTCTTGACTGACTAGGGTGTCGTTGTGGCTTTCTCCCTCTAGAGGGTTGAGAATGATTATGATAAATAATAATGGAAACAGGAGCCCTAACTTCATGTGTCACTGCCAAAGGTTGTGGCTCATGGTTAGTGGGGATAGTGGAGGGATCAATAGGGGGAGGTATCTGCCATTTAAAGACCAAGTTGTCTTTATAATCCTTAGCATCCCTATTGTACTTCCTCCTTTTTTTCTGTTTTTGCTCACTTTCTTCTTTGATCAGTATGGTTTTTAGGGCCTCAGATCTACGAGAATATTCCTGATTATCTTTAAAAGGGGTAAGCCTTGTCTTGATATCATTAATTTCTAAATCAAGCATAGTGAGTCTACGTTTCTTTTTAGCCACCAAGAATTGCAGGAATTCAGTGGGGGAATTATATTGCTAGGAAGTATGATATATAATATGATGTTCCTTTGGTTTTGAACTGTATTGATTATTATACATTTCCCATTTACATTAGATTCTTTAATTTTCTAATTAGTCACAATTATGTTACTATTAGTATCCTTTGTAAGGATGATGCAGTATTGTTTGGGATTAACAATTAATTTTATCATGATATCATAATTAATTGATTTTTTTAATGTTAAGTGCTTCACTATGGGTGGCCTAAGCTACTACTTGTGAGCCTTTCTGTATAATGTCCACTAGATGGCGCTGTTGCTTGTGGCTCTTTTTTACTTTATTTTGTGTACGTTTAATTAACGTCTTGGATTTGTATTATCCTCTACACTGGGCGTTATCGTTGATCTATGGGCTTTTGGATCAGCCTATTATCAACATTCAGTCCAGATTTGTGCCACCCAATAGCGCCATTCATAGCGGAGATGCCAAGCTATTTAATGCGCATGCGCGTGCGTAGCCACGTACCCCTGATGACGTCAGTTGTGACGAAACGGCCGTAGGGTCACAACGTTGATGCGCAACGCGCATGCGCAGATTGATTTTAAATCGTTTTTCCTTTCTTTCCACTGTCATTTTGCTGTTTTATGCTTTAATGCATCTTAGTTTTTAAATAAATGCCCCCGTTTTTTTACAATCTACACTATTGGAGTCCTTGTTCTATTCTTTTCCCCTGGGAATCGTGGCTTATCTGTGCCTGAGTCTTTTTGAAAAGGAACACTAAAGGATTCCCTATGAGCACATCTCTTTACTGATGTCCTTGTTGCGGTGGGCTGCCGGATTAACGAGGAGAGAGCGAGTTCGGAGGGTCCATTATCCTAGGAGATTTCCACTACTAAGCCTGTTTTGACCCCCCTGAATAAGGGCGGTCGCAGGCTTGTCGGTAAGCCTTCATTTTTTCCATTTGGTGGTGGGCCGCACGAAAGGTGGACCAAACATTCCCGAACTCTGCAAAAACATCTCTTCTGGATCTTTTTTGGAATTAACACAGTGTTATTTGGGACACTTTGTAGAACTTTTCTCTTATCACTTATTTGAACTTTATTCATATTTAAATTTATGCAATTTTTTGGTATTGTATTATTAATTTGATGCTGCACCTTTGTCACTTCTCATTTTTTCACGATGGTTATCCTGTCTAATTGATATTCTAGTCACACTAGATTGTGCACAATATTTTTGTAGTCACCAGTCATCATAATTATTCAATTCTATATATCCAGCGCTACACTCACTAGTATGTATTTTGTTTTTGCCTTATGTCGAGGGTTTAGTGTTTAGCAGCAGGATTTTGGTATATCTTTATCAACCTTTCAAACTTGGTCATTCACATTTCACTTATTTTTAGGTTTTTATATTTATTCACGTAGCGCAGTTCTTTATTTATTTTTAATAAATACAAGAAAACCAGTTCCATTGGCAGCCATACATGCCCACGCCATGACACTACCATGCTTCACTGATGAGGTGGTATGCTTTGGATCATGAGCAGTTCCTTTCCTTCTCCATACTCTTCTCTTCCCATCACTCTGGTACAAGTTGATCTTGGTCTCATCTGTCCATAGGATGTTGTTCCAGAACTGGGAAGCCTTTTTTAGATGTTGTTTGGCAAACTCTAATCTGGCCTTCCTGTTTTTGAGGCTCACCAAGGGTTTACATCTTGTGGTGAACCCTCTGTATTCACTCGGGTGAAGTCTTCTCTTGATTGTTGACTTTGACACACATACACCTACCTCCTGGAGAGTGTTCTTGATCTGGCCAACTGTTGTTTTCTTCACCAGGGAAAGAATTTTTCGGTCATCAACCACAGTTGTTTTCCGTGGTCTTCCGGGTCTTTTGATGTTGCTGAGCTCACCGGTGTGTTCTTTATTTTTAAGAATGTTCCAAACAGTTGATTTGGCCACACCTAATGTTTTTGCTATCTTTCTGATGGGTTTGTTTTGTTTTTTCAGCCTAATGATGGCTTGCTTCACTGATACTGACAGCTCTTTGGATCTCATATTGAGAGTTGACAGTAACAGATTCCAAATGCAAATGGCACACTTGAAATGAACTCTGGACCTTTTATCTGCTCCTTGTAAATGGGATGAGGGAATAACACACACCCGGCCATGGAACAGCTGAGCAGCCAATTGTCCCATTACTTTTGGTCCCTTAAAAAGTGGGAGGCACATATACAAACTGTTGTAATTCCTACACCGTTCACCTGATTTGGATGCAAATACCCGTTTCATTTCAAATCCATTGTGGTGGTATATAGAGCCAAAAAGATTTGAATTGTGTCGATGTCTCAATATTTATGGAGCTGACTGTATCTGTAGTGTTTACTTGTCTATTTTCAAAGCTCTAAGGCCTCATGCACAGTTTTGCATTGACGTCAGTGCGCGTTTAGCAGAGTTTCTCTGCACTCTTCTACTCCCAAATCCAATTACTACAGCTTTAAAAAAAATGCTTGATGCGGCTTATATAGCGTTAACACGCACTTAGCCGCATCAGGCGTTTTTACAGCTGTAACGCTGTTGCTTCAGAATGCACTGGACCTGTTTTGTTTTTTTTTTTGCAGCATGAAAACGCCTATGCCACTTACAGCTCCTAAAAGCCTGTGTGTGCGTGGACACATAGAATAACATGAGAAGCGTTTTTAACCACATGCCGACCGGGCCATAGCTGAAAGACGGCTACAGCACGGTCGGCTTATTCTGGGTGGGCGTCCATGAACGTCCTCCCAGAACCCGGCGCGCACCCGGGAACATCCGTGACTGCTGGGTCCAGAGGATGATCGCGACCGTTTACCAAGTGATCGCTCCATCAAATGACGGAGCGATCACATGCAAACAAACCGGCGTCATGTCATGACGCCGGTTCCTCCCTCCCCTCTGTGTACCGATCGGTACAGAAGGGGAGGAGAGGGGGAGGGGGATCGGATGGCAGCAGCGCTGTGGGCTGGATCTATTGTGCCCACAGCGCTGCTCAGTGACAAATACAGTCACATCCATGGATCTATCCATCCATGCTCAGCCATCTCTCCATACTCTAATGCCCTGCAATACCCCGCAATACTCTGCACTACCCCGCAATACTCCGCACTACCCTGCAATACTCTGCCATAACCCCGCAATACCCTGCACTACCTCGCAATACCCCGCCATAACCCTACAATACTCTGCAATACTCTACAAGACCCCGCAATACTCTGCACTACCCCGCACTACCCTGCAATACTCCGCACTACCCTGCAATACCCTGCACTACCCAGCCATACTCGGCGATACCCTGCAATATCCAGCCATACTCAGCCATGCGCAGCCATACCCGACCATGTGCAGCCATACTCGGCCTCTGTATGTGGCCCGGCTGTGGAAGTCTCACACATGTGGTATTGCCGTATTCAGGAGTAGGAGAATCTATTTTGGGGTGTCATTGCTGGTATGTACATGCTATGTGTTAGAAATATTGTATACCGTATTTATCGGCGTATAACACGCACCCCAAGTTTAGGAGGGAATTTTAGGGAAAAAACTTTTAGGAGGGAAGTTTAAGGAAAAAAAACTTACATTTAAATTCCCATCAATGCAGCCCTATCAGTGTTCATCTGCAGCCTTGTCAGTGTCCATCTGTACCTTGTGCCTCATTGCAGCCTTTTCAGTGTCCATCTGTAGCATTGTCCCCAATTGCAGCCTTGTCAGTGTCTATCGCAGACATCTGGCGTTTAAACATGCCGACGTCATTCTCGGCGGCTCTCTCGGCGGCTTTCGGACGCACTCGGCTTTCGGCGGCTCACTCGGGACTGCGAGAGCCGCCAAGAATGGCCCAAAGCGGCCGAGAGCCGCCGAAAGCCGCCAAAAGGCTCAGAATCGGCGGGGGATCGGTGTATAACACGCACCCACGATTTTCCCCTGATTTTAAGGGGAAAAAAGTGTGTGTTATACACCGATAAATAAGGTAAATGGACAACTTTGTGTTAAAAAAAAATGTGTTTTAACCACTTCCCACCCGCCGTCATATGACGTCCTTGACTTTGTGCGGGGATATCTGAATGATGCCTGCAGCTACAGGCATCAGATATCAGCTTTTTTAGCCGGCGATTCCCTACACCATAAGAATGATCATAGCGGCTGTTCCACTGCTTGATCGTTCTTATGGGAGGCGAGAGGGGACGTCCCCACCTTCCCGCCGCCCTCCGGTGCTTCTACCAACTCACCGCTACGATCGAAGCCAGGATCTTTTTTTTTTTTTTCAGGCTTCCCAGCCTAGAGGTGAGATGTGGGGTCTTATTGACCCCATATCTCACTGTAAAGAGGACCTGTCATGCCATATTCCTATTACAAGGGATGTTTACAAACTAAAATAAAGTAAAATGAACAATAAAAAGAAAAAAAAATGTTTTAAAAGCGCCCCTGTCTGTGTGCTCGCATGCAGAAGCGAATGCACACGTAAGTCCCGCCCACATGACATATCGGTGCGAACGTTAGAGCGAGAGCAATAATTTTGGCCCTAGACCACCTCTGTAACTCAAAACATGTAACCAGTAAAACATTTTAAAGCGTCGCCTATGGGGATTTTTAGGTAGCGAAGTTTGGCGCCATTCCACGAGCGTGTGCAATTTTGAAGGGTGGCATGTTAGGTATCTATTTACTCGGCGTAACTTCATTTTTCACATTATACAAAAACATTGGGCCAACTTTACCGTTTTTTTTTTTTTTAAGCACAAAACTTTTTTTCCCCAAAAAAATCGGTCAAAAAATTGCTGTGCAAATACCGTGCGAGATAAAGTTGCAACAACCGCCATTGTATTCTCTAGGGTCTTTGCTAAAAAAAACAAATAATGTTTTGGGGTTCTATGTAATTTTCTAGCAAATAAATGATGATTTTTACATGTAGGAGAGGAATGTCAGAATTGGCCTGGGTGCTCCAGAACGCCTGGAGGTGCTCCCCTGCATGTTGGGCCTCAAAATGTGGCCACGCTGTGTAAAAGTCTCACACATGTGGTATCGCCATACTCAGGAGTAATAGCAGAATGTGTTTTGGGGTGTAATTTGTGGTATGCATATGCGGTGTGTGAGAAATAACCTGCTAATATGAACATTTTGTGAAAAAAAAAAAACCTTGATTTTGAATTGTGGGAAAAAATTACAACTTCAAAAAACTCACCATGCATCTTTCTAAATACCTTGGAATGTCTTCTTTCCAAAAAGGGGTCATTTGGGGGGGTATTTTACTTTTCTGGCATGTTAGGGTCTCAAGAATATAGATAGGCCGTCAGTAATTCAGGTGTGATCAATTTTCAGATATTGGCACCATAGCTTTTGGACTCTATAACTTTCACAAAGACCAAATAATATACACCAATTTGTACTTATTTTTACCAAAGATATGTAGCAGCATAAATTGTGGCCAAAATTTACGAAGAAAAATTGCTAATTTGCGACATTTTACAACAGAAACAAAGAAAATTTCATTTTTTTTACCGAATTTTCAGTCTTTTTTCTTTAATAGCGCAAAAAATAAAAAACCCAGAGGTGATTAAATACCACCAAAAGAAAGCTCTATTTGTGTGAAAAAAAAGGACAAAAATTTCATATGGGTACAATGTTGCATGACTGAGTAATTGTCATTCAAAATGTGAGAGCACCGAAAGCTGAAAATTGGTCTGGTTAGGAAGGGGGTTTAAATGCTCAGTTGTCAAGTGGTTAAGCTGTAAAAAAAAAAAAACAAATAAAAAAAAAAACAAAAAAAAAAAAACAAACAAACGCGTGATGCCCCTAGGTGCTTTGTTCCTCTGTTGTTATCAGCATGAGTCACTTCTGACAAGTTTTCCCATTTGTGATGGAGGAGGGAGCTCAGCACACAGCTTGTCTATTCAGAACACAGCTCAGTATCCTTCCTTCATTCCTGTGCTGTATATGAAGGGGGTGTGTATCCCTTTCCTCTCATACATTTTATGTAACTGCAGCTCTCCATCCCCTCCTCTGTGATACTGACAGATGAAGAAGGATTTCATCACAATTCAGCACTTTTGAAGGGATTTAAGGAAGAGAAGACTGTAGAAAAACAAGCAAAACTTATGCAGGATGATTTGTTTCAGCTTTGTATAACATCTGAGGCTATTCAATTCACTGGGTATATGAGGAGGTGTTACAACCACTTTAAAGTGGAGTTCCACCCAAAAGTGGAACTTCCACTCATCATATTCCTCCCCCCCTCCGGTGACACAGTTGGCACCTTTCAGGGGGGAGGGGGGTACAGATACCTGTATATTACAGGTATCTGTACCCACTTCCGGCATAGATAGCCGCAGAATCTGCGGTTATTTACGCCACTTCCTGCTCCCTCCCCACTGCCTGCTGGGAAACACACGGGTCCCAGAGGCAGCAGGGACCATCCGTATTGCGCTGAGCGACTCGCGCATGCGCAGTAGGGAACCGGGAAGTGAAGCCGCACGGCTTCACTTCCTGATTCCCTTACCGAAGATGGAGGCGGCAGCACCCGAGGACGGAGAGACGCTTCGGCCTCGGGTGCCGACATCGCGGGCGCCCTGGACAGGTAAGTGTCCATGTTTTAAAAGTCAGCAGCTGCAGTATTTGTAGCTTCTGACTTTTAAAAAAAATTTTTTCGGCGGCGCTCCGCTTTAATGTGAAGTTTTAATTTCTTTGAGATGATTCATTTTTTCTATCTTTTGTAAATAATTTAAGAAAGCTTTATTGTACTTTTCTTTCAAGATCATTGGCCAGGGGGTTACTCTGCTTATTTGGCAATTTGGCACTGGATTTAGGAGATATAAGGGATAGTAATCAAAAAAATAACATCGGAAAAGGAAAAAATATATATATTTTTTCTTTTGGTGTACAATAAGGGATACAGGATGGTGATTCAGGTAAATACAGTAAAGTGTTTGATCATTTCTTTGTCAGTGGGCAAACGTACAAAATCAGCAGGGGATCAGTCTATAATGTTAATGGTAGGTGTATTTTAACAGTGAGAGACAGAATAACAACAACAAAAAATCCAGAAAAACGCATTTCAAAAAAGTTATAAATTGATTTGCATTTTAATGAGTGAAATAAGTATTTGACCCCTTCACAAAACATGACTTAGTACTTGGTGGCAAAACCCTTGTTGGCAATAACAGAGGTCAGACGTATCTCCAGAGGGATCTTGTCCCACTCCTCTTTGCAGGTCCTCTCCAAGTCATTAAGGTTTCAAGGCTCACATGTGGCAACTCAAACCTTCAGCTCTCTCCACATATTTTCTATGGGATTAGGGTCTGGAGCAGGGGTCTTAAAACTGCGGCCCTCCAGGTGTTCAGGAACTACAATTCCCATCATGCCTAGTCATGTCTGTGAATGTCAGAGTTTTATAATGCCTCATGGGATGTGTAGTTCTGCAACAGCTGGAGAGCCGTAGTTTGAGGATCCCTGGTCTGGAGACTGGCTACACCACTCCAGGACCTTAATGTGCTTCTGTGCTGCTTCTTCTTGAGCCACTCCTTTGTTGCCTTGGCCATGTGTTTTGGGTCATTGTCATGCTGGAATACTCATCCATGACCCATTTTCAATGCCCTGGCTGAGGGAAGGAGGTTCTCACCTAAGATTTGACGGTACATGGCCCTGCCCATTGTCCCTTTGATGCAGTGAAGTTGTCCTGTCCCCTTAGCAGAAAGGCACCCCCAAAGCATAATTTTTCCACCTCTACGTTTGATGGTGGGGATGATGTTCTTGGGGTCATAGGCAGCATTCCTCCTCCAAACACCGCGAGTTGAGGAAATGCCAAAGAGCTTAATTTTGGTCTCATCTGACAACACTTTCACCCAGTCCTCCTCAAAATCATTCACATGTTAAATAGCAAACTTCAGAGATGGATGAGCAAGTTTGGGGTGGAGGAACCTGACTGTCCTGCACAGAGTCCTGACATCAAGCCTAAAGAACCCCTTTGGGATGAATTTGAGCGGAAACTGCGAGCCAGGCCTTCTCATCCAACATCAGTGCCTGAACTCACAAAGGCGCTTCTGGAAAAATGGTCAAACATTCCCATAGACACACTCCTAAACCTTGTGGACAGCCTTCCCAGAAGAGCTGAAGCCGTTATAGCTGCAAAGGGTGGGCCAACTCCAAATTGAACCCTACGGACTAAGACCGGGATGCCAATAAAGTTCATGTGCATGTAAAGGCAGGTGTTCAATACCTTTGACAACAGCGTGTGTGTATGTATGTATGTAATGGGGGGTGTCAGCATGAGGCAGAGAAACAGCAGCACACCATTCTTCCCAATCAGAAGCTTTGGAGACCGACCACTGGAGCACAGGCAGGTTGTGATCTCAATTAAAATGCAAAGAAGAAAACTGACTACGCTGAGATGGATGTGCTTCCATGCCTAGTGTTCAGCTGGGAATAGGAAAGTGGGGGAACTGACAGGATCACCAGTTATTTCACACAAGGGAAGCAATGCAAAGAACGCAAGATACCTATTCATACAAGTACATGGTACAACAGACACATATTAGGAATTTGAAACATTGGGGTAGCATCTACTTTAATTGTACTGTAAAAGACACACAATGGTAATTCAGGTACATAGGGATGTCTGCAAGCAGTCCAATGAACAACAGAGGGTTACCAAAAAGACCAAAGCAGGCATCAGATGCCGGATGCTGAAAAGCTCATAAAACAAACTTGAGAGTGCCTTTGCAGGGAGAGGCTGGAACCCTATCCGTAAGTCTATAGGCTTAAATAATGAGCTGCTGCATCCATATAAAAATAGGAGAACAAGAAGGAGCCAGCCCCCTACTGGGACCCTTTGGAATTACAAAATGGGAGTCAGCTTAAGTATATATAGCTGTAACTGCAAGATAGACTGAAACACATACAATGTCAACACAGTGGACAGAAATCTCACTGAGATGTTGCAGGACGGGACATAGGGATGGGAGAACAATGTCCTTGCTAAGGTGGAAGCAAGAATCCTTGTTGGTAAGAAAAGAGACTCTGTGAAGCAGAAGAAACAATCCTTTATTTAATTAGGCAGTCAACTCAGGAGCTTGCCTCGCTAAAGTCATGGTGACGAAGAAGGCAACCCTATGAGTGAGAGTAGACAGGGAAATGTCCCCAATAGGTACACAGAGCAGTTTCTAGAAAAGTCGCAAAACTATGTTGAAATCCTACTGAGTCACTGGAGAACGTACAAGTAGAACATTTCGGGCAACCCCCAGTACAAAGTCTCACTAAGAAGTGAGAGGCAAGCGGACTTTGAAAATGGCTAGGGCCGAGATTTGACTCTTGCAGGTACTCAAGGCCAAATGATTATCTAGTCCAAACTGGAGAAAAGACAGGAGTCTCCAAATGGAGCACTTTCTGGAATGGAAATCTCTTGCTTTGGACCATGATCTTATGCTTTTCAATTCAAACAGTATACTCTGTGAGAAGTCAACTTTCTAGCTTTTAGGAGCTGAATCGGGATGTGGCCTTCAACAGGCTGTCCATTAAATCCAGCAAGAGGCAAAAGGGTTAACCAGCCCTTGGAATAGAGGATCCAGATGAGTCTGACAAGCTCGAAGAACCACGTCTGCCTGGGCCAGGTCGGCACAATAATAAACACCAGAATGCCTTCCAACCTCAACCTGTAGATTTTTAGAGGAAGAAAGGCTTAGGTCAGGTTGACCGGATCCTATAGTCACCACAGCATTTACTGTGAAGTCTAGGGAATTTCTAAACCCGGAGGCAAACTTACTGAGTTTTTTGTCGAGTCTGAAAGCCAGGAGATCCACATCCAGCATCCAACACCTTTGAAACCCCAATGTCCTGAAACACCTCGGAATGAAGAGACCATCCTCCTGAGTCCAGATGGCGATGACTGAGGAAGTCTACCTGACAATTTTACATGCCTGGGATATGCATGGTGGACAGGGCTGGGATGTGAAGTTCCACCAAAGCCAGAATCTGATTGGGAAGCAAACTTCCTCTGGCATCCAAGCCTTTTGCACCAAGAGGGTGTCCAGGACTCCTCCCCAGCCTCCTGGAATCCATAATGAGGACCTGGTTTTAAGTATCGGGAGTTGCGATGGTCCAGAAACTGGGTACCTTTTGATCCCTGGAAGCCAAAATGTTTTGAAGATTTGGGGGTCCAGGATTAACGATGGAAACGAGTCATAGGTTTCACTTGTGACTAAAGCCTAGTACACACGGGTCTAATGTCGGTCGGTTCAATAGAAACTGGCTGACATTTGGCCTGTGTGTATGGCAGCCGGTTTGGCCAGCTTCTGTCGAAGGTTTATGAACGTAAAAGGTCCGACCACCGGCTTCCGATCAGCGCTCTCAGCCAATGGCTGAGAGCACTGACCAGAATGTTCTAACAGGGGGGGCATCCCCCTGTCAGAACACAATAGAACAGCAGGGAGATTGATGTACTAACATAGTACTGTTAGTACAGCGGCTCCAACCTGAGCTGTCAGTTAAATTTTTATTTTATTGTTTTAAATAGTGGTTTGTACTGGGCTTTAGGAGGCCTGGGAAAAATGAAAATAATTCTTCTTAGCCTCTGAGGTAGTCTTCCAGTCTGAGGATTAGACTTCTTTTGTTTGGGCAAAAGTGTGCTCTTATCTCAGGTGACTTCCTAGATAAAGTTGTCAAGAGATGAATCAAAGGGGCGTTCCCCATCAAAAGGCACATAAAAAAAAAAAAAGAAAAAAAAAAAAAAAGTGTTTCTTGCACCACTTGAGCCAAAGGGTTCTCTGCATGTGTACCAAAAGGAAGCTCATTTTGGATATTAAGCATTAGTACAGCTAATGTGGCTGAAAATGTCTCCATAAACTCAGTTATAGTCGTAGAAAATAGAGGGAGGAGCCACCCTTGAAGGGCTTGAAGAGACCACTGCCCTTTCACCATGATCCACCATAATAGGGGATTCTCACAAGGGGTGCACACAAAACCACTGCAAAGGGCAGGAAGGGATAATGCCATCTCCTAGATTGTAAGCTCTAACGAGCAGGGCCCTCTGATTCCTCCTGTATTGAATTGTATTGTACTTGTACTCTCTGCCCTAATGTTGTAAAGCGCTGCATAAACTGTCGGCGCTATATAAATCCTGTATAATATGTCACTTGTTACTGGAGGCAGCATGAAGCCCACGTAAATGTCCAGGAGGACTGTAGGATGTAAGCGGCCAAGCAGCTGTTGGGTGAGACTGAGCAGGTCCAAGCGCTCCAGAAAATGGTACATGCATGCGTATGACAAATCAGAAGGAAGCTGTACATCAGTAGGGGAAAGCGGGCAGTAAGCACAGTATAAGGGTGCCAATTTTAAAAATGGCACTACACCTTCTCCCACCACAAGCCTGAAACTGAAAGTGTTGCAGCCAGTGCTCTTTAGTCAACCCTTTAAGGGACTCAAGGAGCAGTTTAAGCACACCTAGGCTTCCATAAGGGCAATGCCCTGACTTACTGCAGCAGTGATCCTAAAACTCCTTGAAGTCCTCACCAAGTAGATTGGAGACATTGGGCAGGATCCTGGGAACACACTACATCCAAACAGCCATCTCCTTCCTGCTAGACATATACCCTCAAAGACTCTTTTTGGACAGGGTTCCACCAGACAGGGTGTCAGAAACTATGAATCACACCGAGACAGAAGTACAGTTGAATCACACTTGTTTAATAATAATAATAAAAAAAGATAAACAGAGTAAACGTAATCAAAACATAGCCAGAGTTCAGGAACCGGAACGGATAGTCAGACAAGCCAAAACGTCAGGGAGGAGAACAGCGTAGTGGGACCACAAACAGGATCCGGAGACAGAAGGAATGTCAGCCAAGCAAGTCTTTAACAGGAACACAACAGAGCTTCTCTAGAGATGTGACCAAGGCGAAGACAGAAATCATCTGGACTGGACGCATTATGTAGGCAGGACTGACAAGCAGGATATCATTAACAGGTAAGTCACTGTGGAGAGATAGGAGCTGGCAATTAGCTGACAGCTGAACGGCCAGCTCAGAGAAGGAAGGGCTGAGCCCAGCCCGGACAGTACCCCCTCCTCAATGACCCCTCCCCCTCGGAGGACCACCAGGCTTGAGGGGAAAACATCTATGGAAATCACAGAGGAGGACAGGAGGACAGAGGCATATACGTTCGAGGATGAGATCCAAGAGCGTTCCTCCGGACCGTACCCTTTCCAATGCACCAGATACTGTATGCGCCCACGGAACCTACGGGAGTCAACAATGGACTCTACTTCATACTCCTCATGGTTCTCAACCTGTACAGGGTGGGGACGAGGCACCGAGGTGGTAAAGCGGTTGCAGACCAAATGTTTTAATAAGGAGACATGAAATACATTTGAAATACGCATATTAGAAGGAAGGTCTAGTGCGTAAACTACTGAGTTAATCCTGCGAAGAATACGGAAAGGCCCAATAAACCGAGGTGCGAACTTCAGAGAGGGAACACGAAGCCGGAGGTTGAGAGATGACATCCAGACCCTGTCCCCAACCCGGTAGGAAGGCGCGGGCAGGCATCTGCGATCAGCATGGAGTCTGTACCTATCATTAGCATGTCGCAAAGCCTCCTGGACTTGTGCCCAAGTGGAACGAAGACCACAGAGATGCTCCTCTAACAGAGGAATACTCTGCGGAACAAATGAGTCAAGCAACATGTTAGGTTGGAACCATAGTTCGCCATAAACGGGGACAATCGGGAAGCAGAATTCAAGGCACTATTGTGAGCAAACTCCACCCATGGTAAGAGGTCTGACCAGTTGTTACGATGGTCAGAAATATAGCAATGTAGGCATTGCTTCAAGGACTGATTGGCTCGTTCTGCCACCCCATCAGACTGTGTGTGATACGCAGATTAGAAAGCAAGCTGAATTCCCAACTGTGCACAAAAGGCTCACCAGAACCGGGACATAAGCTGCCTACCCCTGTCCTAGACAATCACTTTGGGTAGCCATGTAAGCGGAAAATCTCCCGAACAAAAATGGAAGCCAGTTCCTTAAAAGTGGGCAACAATGAGACATTTTGGAGAACCGGTCAACCACCATAAGGATAACTGTGTTGCCCTGGGAGTTGGGCAACTCCACAATGAAATCCATAGACAGGTGGGTCCAGGGCCTCTCCCCATTGGGTAAGGGTTGTAGGAGGCCCACTGGAAGGTGTCGTGGAGTCTTACTCTGAGCACACACAGAACAGGCAGCTACGAAGGCGGTTACATCAGCACGTAGACTAGGCCACCAGAATTTTTGGGAAATGGCCCAAAAGAGTTGATTCTTCCCAGGGTGGCCAGGAGCCTTGGGAGAATGGCAAGTCTGGAGCACGGCAGTACGGAGACTCTCTGGGACAAAGCAGCGGTCACAAGGTTTCTCAGGAGGAGCATGGACATGAGCAGCAAGAATTTTGTCACCCAAAAGAGAAGTGAGACCGGTGCTAACCGTAGCCAAAATACAATCAGGAGGAATCACAGGAACTGGAACCGACTCCATTGTGGAAGTGGAGGAAAATTGTCGTGACAAAGCGTCAGCCCTTACATTCTTAGTACCGAAGGTAAGAATGAGACAATGAAAATCTATTAATTGAAACCGGACAAGAAAAGAGCCCATCGCACCCTTCTGGGAGAGAGGCATTTAGCCTCAGACAAGAATGTGAGAGTCTTATGGTCAGTAAGAATGAGAACCGGCACAGTGGTACCTTCGAGGGTATGTCTCCATTCTGTCAGGGCTAAAATGATCGCTAACAGCTCTCTGTCACCAATCTCGTAATTGCACTCTGCAGGTGACAATTTCTTGGAAAAGTAGCCACAAAGATGCAAAGCGCTTTTAGGAGGTAGGACATTGAGACAGAAGGGTGCCAACTCCAGTCTCAGAAGCATCAACCTCAAGGATAAAAGGTAACGTATGATAAGGACGTGCAAACACAGGAGCAGAAACAAAGGCAGCCTTGAGACTCTCAAAGGCCTTAATGGACTCCGAAGACCAACTCTGTGGGTTACTGTCCTTTCTGGTCATATCAGTCAGGGACTTGAGCAGAGACGAGAAGTTCCGAATAAACTTCCGATAATAGTTGGCAAAGCTAAGAAAATGCTGCAAAGTAAACCCACGGGTCGGGGCCACTGTAGGAACAGGTACAAAGCTGCTCCTTCTGAGTGTAGCAGTTAGAACATTTAATAATAAAAAATGCATGATGGAAACACTCACAAACGAGCGATAACAAACATCATTGGTATCGATATCATCCATGCCATCCCAGGGACTGCCTGGGTCCTAGTGTTGCTGGCAGGAACATCCATATGGCTGTCTTGTGTCCAGTTACATTGGTGGGGCCCAGCTCTCCCGGAAAACTGGGATAGGGATTACGTTGCACAGGAACCACGAAAAGGTGCCGTCACTTACGGGTACGGGGTCAGCGGGGAGGGGTGCGCATTTGGAGCATAAACCAGGTGACCATGGAAACATGTAGACACTGAGGCAAACAACAGTTCTGTAAACTGAACACACTGTTTAAATACAATTTCATATGACTAAAATTACAAATAACTGATAAATTTAGGGGGTTAAGAAACTACTTAAAAAATACTATTAAAACTATATACTTTTATAAAATAATTTTAAAAATTACACATTTAAGATTCAAGAATTAATAGGCTTAGTCTAATAAACTAAAATACTTACAGGAAACGACCAATGAGTCCTGAAACCTATAATTTTATATCTAAAAGGAATAAATACATTGTTTATATATGTATTTGGATCATTGTATTCACATTACTATATTAGATATACAGTGGGGACGGAAAGTATTCAGACCCCCTTAAATTTTTCACTCGTTATATTGCAGCCATTTGCTAAAAAAATGGTGTCAGATGATGTCATAGATGATGAAACGCGTCAGGCGTGGCTATACGACAACTTTGAATTGAGTGTACAAACCATGAGAGACCTATCGTGTGTTTGAAAATCGCGCCAAGTGTGCAGGAGATATCATCATGCGAATCCTTTGGATGTAACACTATGTTAGATGCCCATTTTACTTTGAAAGAGTGTAAGTGTATTGCCTACAGGGGGGATCTGTATTTAGATAAAATTATTTGAAATGGGATTACGCTATGGAGCATTTTGTTTTTCTTCTCCATGTGAATGAGCTAATTTAGCCGAAGACCCGACCCGCCTGTCAGCAGCTGTCCCTGTGTATATCATCCCGAGGAGAGATCTGACATCACAATTAAACACCGTTACATGCCTGTGATCCAGCTTGGTCTGGTAAGAATTTACTCTTTTTTTTTTTTTTTTTTTATTTATAACAGGAACAGGGCCCCATGGGCTTGTATTGTACAAGGTAACACATGAAACATAGTAAAGAATAATATTTCTAACATCAAATTCTGACACATTAGGTACAGCTTTTAGGATATATCTGTGAGATGTCTCATTTGTCTTCTGTGGGTACCCGAATTGCTCATCATGTTTAGATCTGTGTCGATCTAAAAGAAGTTTTTAATACAGAGATGGGGGTGTGTATGTGTCGATTTATGTTGAAATATGATAGGTCCCGTGCGCCCGATCCCTTCATTTTCTCCTTAAATAAAATAAGAATCCCCAAATATGGGGGTAGTAAAGGTTGAAAAGATTGAACTAATTAAATTGAAAGCAAGGTATAGGATTAGTGTACAGAGGGTTGAAAGGGAAAGGGGGGGGGGGGGCATAGGAAAGGAAGGAGGTAATTGGGGTATGGGGAATGATCCCTCGAACATGGAATGTCGGAAAGGTTCTCACAAACCACATTGATAAAGGTCCATGATAGCCTCAACTTAGAGGAGGGCGGTACACATGTAGGAGCACATTCTATGTAGTAACAGTGAATTCTCTCAAGGCTTGACCCTCGGCTGAGTAAATGAAAATATTCCATTGTTGCCAAGTGTTGGAGAATGTTTCTTGCCTATTTTGTGCTGTGAGGACGAGGTCCTCCATATGCCTTATCTTCTCCACCTTTCCGATCCATTGAGCTATGGTTGGTGGTTGTGTGGATTTCCAATGAAGTGGGATGCAGGTTTTAGCTGTGTCTAGTAGATGTCGGATCACAGATTTTTTATATATTTTCTCAGGGATATTAGTCGCATGTAGGAGGAAGAACGCGGGGTCGTCTGGTATGGTGCGTTCCGTGAATTTTTGGACTGCTCTCCGTATCTCTTGCCAACAGTGGGTCAGGTTGTTTGGGGCATGACTAGAAAGTGTGTAATGATGTTCCCTTGTCTGCCCGACAACGCCAACAAAAGGTCAGACGTCGCCAGGAAGAGTTTGTGAAGCAATGTTGGGGTCCTGTACCATCTCGATAGGAGTTTATAATTGGTCTCCTGAATCTTAGTACAGATGGAGGACTTGTGCGTAAACTTCAGGATGTATTGCTGCTTGGACGTGTTGAAATGGCAATTGAAGTCTGTTACCCATTTGATTAAGCCTGGGGGTATGTAGTCTGTCTTTGGTGTATTTAGTAGGCTGTATGTTAGAGAAAGCGTGTGCGTTATAGCTCCTGTAATATTACAGAGTTCCTCTAGAGTTGTAAGGGGTCTTTCGTCGGCGTCGCGTGGTTTCAAATAATAGAGAAAATGGCCTAGTTGTCGGGATCTCCAGAAGTCTAAGCCAAACAGGCCTCTGGGATCAGATAATTCTGCTATAGTATTCCAGCGTCCTCCAGTACTAAAATGTAAGGCCCGATAAAGCCCCACGGCTTTCAGTCTCCGGAAATTGACATCATGAATGCCTGGTGAGAACTTGGGTTTTCCCAATATGGGGTATAAAAGGTGAGTTGGGAGAGGATAGCATCTCTTTAGAGATGAGTCTTGCACAGACTCGTGTTGTGTTGCCAATCAGTGGAAGACGTTTTATCTCTGCAGGTAAGTTTGTGTAGCACCAGGGGGACCTGTTGAGGGGGATCTCACTTTGGTTTTGTTCTAGTTGTGTCCAGAGCTTGGTTTCTTGGTGACGGCACTAATCTATAAGCCTCCCTATGTGTACTGCCTGTTGATAAGCGCGAATGTCTGGTAACGCAAGACCGCCATGTTGTTTGGGGAGGACTAACAGTTTATGTGAAAGTCAGGGTCTCTTCTTTGCCCATATGAATTCCGTAAAGGTGGATTGTATTTGTTTGAAGTAGGATGGGGGGGGATCTGGATAGGTAATGCTTGCATGAGGTATATAAATTTCGGAAGGATTGCCATTTTTAAAATGTTACAGCGGCCTATCCAGGAATGGAGGCCTGTGTGCCACTGGTTTAGCAAAGTTCTAACTGTCTTTAATAATTGTGGGAAATTTAATTCATATAGCCGTGAGAAACTGTAGGTAATGTGCATGCCCAAGTACTTCAGGGCCGTTGTCGTCCATTTCAATTTAAAGTTGGACTGTAGATGTGTGAGTTGGGACTGCGGAATTCCCACTCCCATCGCCTCTGATTTATTAAGATTAATTTTTAAGTGGAGAGTGCCCCATATGTTTTAAATTCTTGAAACAGGTTCGGGAGGGAGATCACGGGATTGGTAAGCGAGAACATAAGGTCATCTGCATACGCCGACACCTTATACTGGGTTTGGTTTATTCCTACGCCTGTGATGTTAGGGTTTAGTCGTACATGGCATAAAAATGGCTCCAACGAGAGTGCGAAGAGGAGAGGGGACAAAGGACACCCCTGTCTAGTCCAGTTAGTAATCGGGAAGGTGTTTGATAACACTCCATTGGCCTTAACCCTTGCCGACGGTGAATCGTATGCCACTGTAACCCATCTGATCATGTTGGGGCTTAGTCCTACATGACTTAGCGTGGCAAACAGAAAGGTCCAATTGACACGGTCAAATGCCTTTTCAGCATCCGTTCCTATGAAGACACTAGGAGTTTTGGTGCGGGTGGCCGTGTAGAGCAGGTTCAGGACTTTGGTGGTGTTGTCTCTGGCTTCCCTTGTTGGAACGAAGCCAACTTGGTCTAGATGTATTAGGTGGGTCAAGTGGGTTTGTATCTCAGGTAATGTGATAGGGTCTTCTAGTTGTTCACATGTCTCCGCAGATAGGGTGGGCATGCGAGACGAGGTTAAGTAGTCAGTTATATGTTCCAAAGATGGAGATGTCTTGGGCAGGTTATAAAGTGACTCATAAAAGGATTGGAATTCCTGTGTGATATGTTGGGGTAGGGTTACGTTTTGACCCGTCGTAGAATGTACGGACGGTATATAGGATGCAAGTTTTTGGGAGTGTAAGGATTGTGCCAGTAGTCTATCACATTACCCGATTCGTAGACTTTCTTACGCGAAATCTGAAGTGCAGCTTTAGCTTTAAAGTTAAGTAGGTCGGTTACTTGTGTGCGGATCACGTCAAGCTCGTTTCATATTAGATTGGTCAGGGTTTGTTTGTGTTTGGTTTCTAGGTCTCGGAGTTTGTTCAGTAATAGGGTTAGTTGGGCTGTTCTTTGTTTTTTGAGTCTTGCGCCAGGTTTAATGAGAATGCCGCGTATTACTGTCTTATGGGCTTCCCACACTAGGCCTGCGTCACAGTCAGTGTCGGTATTAGTCTGGAAATAGTTGGATATTTCCCTTGTCACGTCTGTTAGTACTTCAGGGGACTGTAGTAGACTTTCGTTAAGTCTCCACGGTTTCCTTTGGCTTCTGTAGAAGTCAGTCAAGGCATATGTCAGAGTGACTGGAGCATGGTCCGACCACGTGATGGATCCTAGTGAGGTGCCTTTTATCGCCTGTAGTTGGTTGTGAGGAAGTAGAAAATAGTCTATACGTGTATATACTTTGTGTGGCCGGGAGTAGGAGTAATCTCGTTCATTGGGATGAAAAAGTCGCCAGACGTCGATTAGTTGTGATGAATGGAGAGCTAAGTGAATGGCTTTACGCAGTCCACGAGTAGTAGAGGCGTGTCCCGTCGATGGGGTGTAGAGGGGTATTGAGGTCTCCACAAACAATGAGTTGCCCTTCGGAGAATTTCCGTAAAATGGTAAGGTGTTTTATGACAAAGGTGTCTTGCTGGTTGTTCGGGGCCTAAAAATTTGCAATGATTACCCCAATACCCCCAATCCGACCCTTAAGGAATAAGAACTTGCCCATTGGGTCAGTCATAACATCAGTGAGAGACCACGGTATCTGAGCTGAAATCAGAATTGAGACCTCTAGATTTAGCTTCCGTAAAGGTAGAATGGTATACTGTTGGGAAAAATCTGTTTTTAAGAATTGGAAATGCGTTTTCTCGGAAATTAGTCTCCTGTAACAGGACAATGTCTGCCCTTAGGCGCCTCATGTCATTGAGCAGCATCCGTCTCTTTTCGGGTACATTAAGACCCTTTACGTTTAGAGGTAACAATCTTAATTTCGTCCATGTTCAAGGGAATTGTGGTTTGGGAGAGAACTATAAAGTGAAGATGAGAATGAGAGGGGGAGAAGATATAGAACCAGTTAGAGGGGGGGGGGTAAAGAGGAAAGAATGGGAAATAGGACTAGTCTCTAGAAGTGACCAGTCCTCTAGGATTAAATGAAACTTCCACTGGGGGAATGTTCCCGTAGCGGTCACCCAATCAGTTTAACTGAAAATCTAAAGTGTTAGCAAAACAATTGCTTCTGCGCTCCCCAGTGTCGCCTGGGTGATGAGCGTTGTCCTAGGTGAGGGTGTGTTCAGCAAGGGCTCTCAGGGTACTCCCGATCCCTTCCCGACAACATCGGCCTATGCTGAGTACATGTTTGTGGGTCAGGGGTTATTAGTTAATATTGTGTGTTAATAAGGTGTATGTGGCATGAGGACCCAGAACCAAATAAATTCCACAGTTCACGAAAAATTCTATAAACTCATATAGCAGAACCTCGATTCAACAATATTAATGTAAAGGCTGACTTATCTAAACAAACTTCCCACCTGCTAGTCATCCCCCCATAACCCCCCTCCCCGAACACCCCTCAGTATATGCCCCAGGTCCCTCCCCACCCTGACACCCCAGGGGTATTATAGGGCCGAGATTGATTCCTGCACAGGTTGCTTTCCACCCATTTCCTCTAATCACCTCCCTCCCACATGTGTTAAGGTCGTCCACTGCATATATCTCCATTTTAGTGGCTGTAAGATAGCTCTGGTTCCAGTCCCCAGTATCATGATCTTACATCTACCTTTCTGTATTTCCTCCAATGCTAAGAATAGGAGGCACACTCTTGTATGCAAGTCCAGCAGAGTCTCAGCTCACTGAGTCCATTTGTTAGACCCTCCACAGGGGTTACTCACATGTCCTGTATTGGAGTAGGTCTGTGGTTTCTGATATTTCTGGTTTGCCATGGAAGCTCAGGTCTGTTATTCCAGTCTTGATGAGGTATCTGATGGACCTGAAATGCGAAAAGAGAGGTATAGACAGGCACAAGAATGGTTCCATGAATGTTAGATGGCAGTTATTGCGGAGGAGGACCACGTCAACTGTGCCTTGATGAAGACACCGAGCACATATATGTGCACCAAATACTGGGTCTTTTGAAGCTGGTAACCAAGGCGGTATACAGTTTTGCCTCAGCTTGAGGGCAGTGGAGGTACGTCTTTTATCCATGTGGGGTCAGACTTGTATCTGGGGGCGGGGGGGGGGGGGGGGGGGCGGTTCCGGTAAAATCTCTTGGGTAGGTGGTCCATTTGGAGGCAGTGTGGGGCAATCAAAGTACATGCAGCAAACAACTAGGCCCCACCCTCAGGTCTCCGGGACCTATTTATGTCCATACAGTAGGGATGAAACAATTCTAGGGTAGGGGGATCCAGGCCAGAGGCCCCGGGGGAATGAGCGGGCGAACGCAGCAGACAAAAACAATGTCATAGTCTCCCATCTCCTCCCCAGCCATCTCGTGGTGGTAGTTTTTGGTTATAATGCAATGTCTTCAGGTAAATGACGGGGGGGGGGGGACACGAAGCCACCAATGTGGGATACAGCAACATAAAGAAAGATATAGTCAACCTATTTTGAAACTGGAAAGCGTGTTGCTAGATATAACTGGTTAGGACGTGTTCCGTCATTGGTAGATATGCGGGAGCTTCCTCGGTTTCTCTGCAGACGGGTAGACTGGAAGGACCGGCCGGTAGCTGGGCCCGAACGGCCCGTTGGTCTCGGGATCCTCTGTAACCAGTTGGGTACCTGAAGCGGTTCTGTTCCCAAGAAGTAAAAGAATCCCGGGAGGTCAGCTGGCGTTCGCAGTGTAAAGGAGGCCTGCGTGGAGCGAAAGATAACTGCCAAGGTGTAACCCCACCTATAGGTACATCCGTGGTGCCTCGCAGCCTCCAGCACCGGTTTCAGCATCGCACGGCGTTGTAGCATAGCTCTGGACAGGTCTGGGAGGATTTGGATATTCGCTCCATCAAAGTCGATGTCCCCTTGTTCCCAAGCCTTCCGTAGTATGGCTTCCTTTTGTGTGTAATGGTGTAGGCGACATAGCACATCACGGGGTCTGGCGGGATCCGAAGACTTGGGGCCCAGGGTGCGGTGCACGCGGTCAATCTCCAGTGTAGGCGGCGGGGTCTCCAGGATACTGTGGAATATTGCTGTCACCGTCTCCACTAGGTCTTCTGGGCCCATGGCCTCAGGGATTCCCCGCAATCTCAAGTTGTTGCGGCGACTGCGGTCTTCCATCCCTTCGAGATGCAGCTGCATCTCCTTGGCTTCCATATTGTGAGATGCATGTGACCGCTCCAGTGTCTGCACTCGGGTTTCTAATGATGCTACTAAAGTCTCACCTGAGGTAACCCTGTCTGCCATGGAGTGTATCTTCGTACGGATCTCTTGTATGTCCCTCCTCCATCCGTACTATCAGGGCCTCTATGTCTGCTCTCGTGGGAAGAGCTTCAATGTCTGCCCTCGTGGGAAGGGCTCGGAGCATGGTACGGAGGTCGGCATCTAAGCGGCTTTGACTTTGGGCTGAATCCTCCATCATTGGTCGGAAAGCCTCCGGCATCTCAGTAAAGGGATCCGGGTTTGGTGAGTGCCAGTATGTTCTCCTTCAATGCAGCGTAGGGCTGTTCCCCCCGGGTCTCACGTGGCGCGGCTACAATGGCGCCTGGTGATAGCCGCTGAGATCCCCTGAAATATTGCTGTATGCTGGGTTGAGCGATCCGGTGTCGGGATCCCCTTGTTGCCGATCGTGTCTTGTATCGGGTTAGGGGTATACATGCCGTGCCCACATGAGATTTTAGCTGTCTTGTGGCCTTTGTAGGTTGGGTGCTCTGATAATGCACGTCTTCACTCGGCCATTGCTAAGCCACGCCCCCCAAGAATTGATTCTATAGGGGGATTTGTTCTCCGATTCTCAGGACTGTACTTGTGGAAGAAATAGAAACCTTTTGATGTGACTGCTTTTGCTCCCAGGGATATAACCATGGATTAATGTGCATTGTGGACTGAATTTAATACATTACATTTTTTGCACATAGAGAGTGTATTTTGAAAATACATCTTTTGTGGTTGGTTTAATCATTTTAGTTTTGCAATTTATTATGGTACATTCTAAATGCGATATATGTTAGCACATTGTTTGACAGTGTGGATTTATGTAGCGGTGCCTACACAAAACATTTCTGTGTTTCCTTTTTTACTATATATTATTTTAATTTTTATTTTCTATTCTGTCTTGTTTGATGGGGAAATAGGAGGTATATATGTGTATTTACCCATACATGGAACATGCTAAACATAAGGGGATGGGAGAGATACATTTACATAGATATACACACATCTCTCTCATACATGACATATACACGTGCATAGGTACATACAGTACCTGACCGCGAGATTGTGTTTCCAGCTCGATAACATCTCGGCGGTTCTCGGCGACAGGGTACTGTGAATGTCGCGCTGGCTCGCTCATCGGGAAAAGAAAACTTTGTTTTCCTTCCGCGATGAGTGACAGGCAGTGCTGACAGCTGTCTAGTATGAATCCTGAGGCGGGAACACCGCGCCAAATTTTAAATGAAAAAACCGGCGTGGGTTCCCCCCTCGGGGGCATACCAGGCCCTTAGGTCTGGCATGGATTGTAAGGGGAACCCCCTATGCCGAAAAATCGGCGTGGGGGTCCCCCCCAAATCCATACCAGACCCTTATCCGAGCACGCAGCCCGGCCGGCCAGGAAAGGGGGTGGGGACGAGCGAGCGCCCCCCCCCCTCCTGAGCCGTACCAGGCCGCATGCCCTCAACATGGGGGGTTGCCTTGGGGGAGGGGGGGCGCCCTGCGGGCCCCCCCACCCCAAAGCACCTTGTCCCCATGTTGATGAGGACAAGGGCCTCTTCCCGACAACCCTGGCCGTTGGTTGTCGGGGTCTGCGGGCGGGGGGCTTATCGGAATCCGGGAGCCCCCCTTAATAAGGGGGCCCCCAGATCCCGGCCCCCCACCCTGTGTGAATGAGTTTGGGGTACATGGTGCCCCTACCCATTCGCTCGCTCGTCCCCACCCCCCTTCCTGGCCGGCCAGGCTGTGTGCTCGGATAAGGGTCTGGTATGGATTTGGGAGGGACCCCCACGCCGATTTTTCGGCATAGGGGGTTCCCCTTACAATCCATGCCAGACCTAAGGGCCTGGTATGCCCCCGAGGGGGGAACCCACGCCGTTTTTTTCATTTAAAATTTGGCGCGGTGTTCCCGCCTCAGGATTCATACCAGACAGCTGTCAGCACTGCCTGTCACTCATCGCGGAAGGAAAACAAAAAGTTTTCCTTTCCCGATGAGTGAGCCATCTCGGCGCTGGCTCCTGCGACGGGGCTCGTAGGTGTCAAATCTCGCCGAGAAGTGCGGCGAGATTGACACAATATCGCGGTCACCTACTGTACATGCACAATATGGACCAATGGGGACAGATATGGTCATAATAGAATATAACATTTCAATGCCCTCATTAAGGTCCCCAGGCGATAGACTATCTAAGGTAGGGATAAGCTTCGCGTTCGAGTCGAACATGAGTTCGACCCGAACATCGGCTGTTCGATTGTTCGACAAAGATCAAACATTATGGGTCGTTCACGCCAATATATATATATATATATATATATATATATATATATATATATATATATATATATATACACACACACATATACACACACATACACACACACACTGTATCCAGTTAGTTTAGTTAGATCTCGCTGCAGACCGTTCCCGTTCTCTTCCTAATATACTACAGGCAGGCAGTTCATTCAGTTAGCTGCAGTATATTCAGTACTGTATCCTGTGCAGCTAGATCTCGCTGCAGACCGTTCCTGTTGTTCTCTGCCTAATATACTACAGGCAGGCAGTTCATTCAGTGAGCTGCAGTATATTCAGTATATATATATATATATATATATATATATATATATATATATATATATATATATATATATATATATATATACATATATACACACACACACACACACACATATATACACACACACACATCCCAGCTTTGTGCAGCTACATCTCACTGCAGGCCATTCCTGGTGTACCTATTCAAATACATTACAAATACATCAAATACAGTATGCCTGGAAGGCCAACAAGGAGAGGCAGACGCTCATAGGCCACTAAAAGAGGACAAGCAGGCTCTGTTGCTACAGCCAACATTGCTGGTCGTGGACACGGTGCATCCTCAGCACGTGGCCGTGGGGCATGCTTCTCCTTTTTTTCGGCAGCTGGCCGTGTTGAGCCACAACATGCAGAAGAGTTGGTAGAGTGGATGACCAAGCTGTCCTCATCCTCCTCATCCTCTGTCACCCAGGCTCAGAGTACTTTGGCTACCAATGCATCTACCAAAGTGGCCTCTTCCATCGGCTCAATGTCATCAGTCACTCCTTTCCTAGACCCACCATCATGCCCTGAGGAGTCCACCGAACTGTTCGACCACAGTGTTGGGTACATGCTGCAGGAGGATGCACAGCGTTTTGAAGGCTCCGATGAGGGTACCCAGATTGAGGAAGGCAGTAATGTGAGCCCAGAGGGGGTGCCCAAGAAGGACAACAAACTGGCAGTCACGTTCCCCCAGCTGCAGCATACTGTCAGGTTTGCTCCAGTGACAAGGAGGGAGGGGATGATGAGGTCACAGACTCTATGAGGGTGACTGATAGGAGAGAGGAGGAGGAGGAGGCACATCTCCAACGAGGCAAGATCCCCTCCAGGGGCCAGCTTAAGGGCAGCCAACCTACTGCATCACAGCGCAGAGCTCCGCATGTGCAGGGCGCTGCTGACTCCGCGTGTTTTTCCAAAAGTTCTTTGGTGTGGGCCTTTTTTGAGACATGTGCAGCAGATTGCACCGTTGCTGTTTGTAACATATGTCTGAAGCGTATCAAGCGTGGCCAAAACAGCAGCCGCTTGGGCACCACATGCTTGACCACACATATGTAAAACTCCCATGCAGTCCGTTGGCAAGCGTACTTAAAAGACCCACACCAAAAGAACAAGGCGGACCTCTTCTTGCTCCTCATCAGCTGGGATCTCCAACCCCACTATACCGTCAGTTCTCTCAGAAACCTGCACTGTGAGGAATGAAGGTGTAGAATTAGGTGTGCCAAGTACTTGCGGGCAATCTGCTATCGCTACACCAACGTCCGATTGTAGCAGGCAAATTTCCCTACCCCAGTTGCTAAACCGGCGAAAGAAATTCAGTCCCAGCCATCCACAAGCCCAGCGGCTGAATGCTAGCTTGGCTAATTTGCTAGCACTTCAACTGCTGCCTTTTCAGCTGATAGACTCTGCCCCCTTTCGTGAATTTGTGGAATGTGCGGTACCTCAGGGGCAGGTTCCCAAACGCCACTTTTTTTCACAGAAGGCGATTCCGGCTCTCTACCGGCATGTGGAAGGTAATGTCTTTGCCTCGCTTGACAGGGCGGTCAGCGGTAAGGTGCATATTACCGCTGACAGGGACGTTACCTATCTTTCACGGCGCACTGGGTGACTCTGCTGGCAGCTGGGAAGGATGTAGGACAGGGTGCAGTATTGCTGGAGCTTGTTCCTCCACCCCATCCTCTTCTTCCTCCATGGCCTCTTCCTCTATAGATTTGTCCTCGGAACCAGCGGTGCTCCATAGGCGTTCAAGGGGCTACGCAAGCACTCAGGCAAAAAGATGCCATGCGGTGCTTGAGCTGGTGTGCTTAGGGGACAGGAGCCACACTGGGGCAGAGATTCTGTCAGCTCTGAAGGGGCAGGCTTAGAGGTGGTTGACACCAAGCCAGCTTCAGGCGGGAATGGTGGTTTGCGACAATGGCACCAACCTCCTCTCCGCCCTCCGACAGGGACACTTCACCCATGTTCCTTGTTTGGCTCACGTCCTTAATTTGGTGGTGCAGTGGTTCTTGTGCAGGTGCCCAGGCTTACAGGTACTCCTGAGGAAGGCCAGGAAAGTCTGTGTGCATTTTCACCTGTCATATAATGCCAGTGCTCGGCTGGCTGACCTCCAAAAGGAATACAACATGCCCAAGACCCGCCTAATCTGTGACATGCCCACCAGATGGAACTCAACGTTGGCCATGCTGCAGCAGCTGCATATGCAGCAGAGGGCCATTAATGAGTACCTGTGTGACTATGGCACCAGGACAGGGTCAGGGGAGCTTGGCTTTTTTTTGCGACGCTAGTGGCTCATGATCAAGGATGCATGCACTGTCCTGTCACCATTTGAGGCCACTAGAATGGTGAGCGGGGATCAGTGATACTGTCCCTCTTGTCTACCTGTTGGAGCACACGCTGTGTGGAATAATGAACAGGGCACTTGAGGCAGAACAGAGGGAGGAAGAGGAGGACTTCCTTACCTCTCAAGGCCCCCTTTATCCGGACAGTGTTCCTGCGGGCCCGCCGATCACACAGGAAGAGGAGGATTGTGTCAGCATGGAGGTGGAACCTAGCACTCAGCAAGTCTTCAAGGGATCGTTTACAGTCCCCAGAAACCCATGGACTTGTACGTGGCTGGGAGGAGGTGGCTGCGGATCAGGTCGTCCTTAGTGACCCAGAGGACTCCGGACTGAATGCCTCAGCAAACCTACGCTGCATGCCCTCCCTGATCCTGCAAAGCCTGCGAAAGGACCCTCGGACTTGTGGTATCAAGGAGAGGGATCAGTACTGGCTGGCAACCCTCCTTGATATACGTAACAAGGGTAAGGTTGCAGAACTTATCCAGCCATCGCAGAGGGAGCAGAGGATGAAACATCTTCGGGAGGCCTTGCAGAAAGGTTTGTGCAATGCGTTTACAGAGCCTGGGAGGTTACAAATTCCTGGTCCTGGACAAAGTGTTACTGAGGCTTCGGTCAGTCACAGAAGGAGCGGTGGAAAAGGTGGCTGTCTGTGCAGAACTGTTGTTTGCCTCAGTGTCTACATGTTTCCATGGTCACTTGGTTTAGCTAGCAATTTAGTACTTAAGTCTAGGTATGTGGGTGTAAGTACAAGAAACCCTCTTCAAAAATGGCCCCCAGCAGAGCCTGAGGAAGGAGCACGCATGCTCCAAACGCGCGCACCTCCCTGCTGACCCCGTATCCGGACATAAGACCTTGCTGTGGTTCCTGTGCAATGTTGATCCCTGTCCCAGCATTCCGGGAGTGCTGGGCCCCACCAGTGTAACCGGACACAAGACAGCCATACGGATGTTCCTGCCAGCGACACTAGGCACCAGGCAGTCCGCGGGATGGCGCAGATGATATTGATACCCATGCGGTTTGTTATCACTTATCAGTGTTTCCATTATGGTTTTATAGTATTAAATGTTCTAACGCCTACACTCGGAAGTCGCTGCTTTGTCCCTGTTTTTATGTTCAAGAGTTACTTCTATCTGTAAGCTGACAGCCTTTTGGAATAAGCATGCCTTACAATTTACATGGACTATATGTCATGGACTTGAATATTTTAATTAATGCCCTATGTACTAGTTCCATTCCTATAATTTTCTCTACATAGCCTCACTCAGAGTGCGCCAAATTAATCCACTGTTTGTACGGGGCCACTGTAGGACTGTTGAAAGTTTCTCTGGATCCATCGAAAAACCAGCAGTGGAAATGACATAACCCAGGAATTTAACCTGTTCACGATGGAATTCACACTTCTCCAATTTACAATAGAGATTATTCTTTGGAAAATATGAGGATATCGTCAAGATAAACCACCACATATAACCGCAACAATTTAAAAACAGAGCAGCAGGGTGGGACTTTGCATGAGGCGCGAGGTGTGTAGAGCCAAGCGACTCCATCCCCGATAATTTGAACAAAAAAAAGAAACAAAAAGGTGGGACTTTATATGAAACATGCACTCCAGGAGATGACACAATAACCATGAATATGGCAGGTACTCAAAATACCATAGAACCAAAAACGTTGAATAGAAGCATCACATGACATCAATTGGCATTAAATGGTTTAATGGTATAAAAAATATAAGAAGTAAAAAACATAACATAGTTCATGCTAATACTATAAAAACCCGAATTTATGAAAGGCAAGTCTCCAATTGTACATAGGATATAGCAGAAATACAATTAATAACATACTTGGTTCATACCGTAAACACTGTAAAAAAAAAAAATATATAAAAATGATGCAATTGTAGACATAAGGGGGCAACTATTGGCTCACAACCCCATAGTAAAACAACATAATTGGTTCATACTATACATATTGTAGATAGCCAAATTCACTGAAATGTGTCTCCATGATAGATAATTATAGCCGTAATTGGTTGGTACATTCCAATTGGTGTATATGCGGTAATAAAGTGATAGTAATATATTATAGAAGAAGGGGCATCTATTGGCTCGACGTGTTTCGTGGCAACGGCCACTCTTCAGGAGCAGGTATGAGGTAGGTGTCTATAAATATTGAAAACATATAAATTAAAAGAAGTTGTATAATAGGTCTATGCAAGGGGAGGGGAGGGGAGAAAAGGGGGGGTAGAGCCCGATTCTCAGAACTACTTACGGGTAATCCTATGAGTTTGGGCATAGGCAAGGGGGGGCTGGGGGCCGACCGAAGAAACATCAGCCCCTGGGAGCTGAGGTGGACTAACCCAGAACACTCCAATGGAAGTCTAGTAACAGACACTAGTCCCCAGGGATGTAACCCCATGAGTTTAAAAATATGTGTGATCCACGTGGTAGCCATCTAAAAGAAGAGGGGATATGTGATAGATATAGATAAACCATGGGACTATGTATTGTGTGAGTAGTAGGAAAAATATGGCTATCTACAATATGTATAGTATGAAACAATTATGTGGTTTTACTATGGGATTGTGAGCCAATAGTTGCCCCCTTATGTCTACAATTGCATTATTTTTATATCCTACATATCAATTGGATTTTACCAATCAACAGATTACAATTAATTATCATAGAGACCTGTTTTTTATGATTTTTTTTTTTACAGTGTTTACAGTATGAACCAAGTATGTTATTAATTGTATTTCTGCTATATCCTATGTACAATTGGAGACTTGCCTTTCATAAACTCTGGTTTTTATAGCATTAGCATGAACTATGTTACGTTTTTTACTTCTGTTATAATTTATATACCATTAAACCATTTAATGCCAATTGATGTCATGTGATGCTTCTATTCAACGTTTTTGGTTCTATGGTATTTTGGGTACCTGCCATATTCATGGTTATTGTGTCATCTCCTGGAGTGCATGTTTCATATAAAGTCCCACCTTTTTGTTTCTTTTTTTGTTCAAATTATCGGGGATGGAGGCGCTTGGCTCTACACACCTCACGCCTCATGCAAAGTCCCACCCTGCTGCTCTGTTTTTAAACTGTATTCATATATAAGGGATGGAAGCATGCACCCCTAGCTTTTTATATTATTTGAATGTTGGTACTGCCCATTGTTACTACCAACTTAGGAGTCTCGTTTATATTTAAGCATCAACAAAAACATTTTTTACATTGCCAATCTCGTTTTTTATCAGCATAGGTTTTGAGGAGGCTGGCTATACTATGATACTGTCCCACACTGTTACCCACAATGAGTGTGCCTGGCCACACTGCCTATGTGCATTGCACTGGGCTGGGAGGTGGGCTGGTTTGGCCATGCTGGCTGCCTTGCTCAGTCCCGGGGCGATGCGCTCCTGGAGTCCTCCCCTTCCCCCTCCTCCTTTCAAGTGACGTGGAGGATCGGGCGTACATCCAATTGCGCATCGACGTCACGCTTCCGGCGCCGACGCGCACTGCGTCACTTCCTGTGACATCGGCGCACCGCCACTGTTGTTTCCATCTGGCATCCTACACAAGGTGATTACCTTCGGATAGTGAGCAGCTGACGCTGCTCAGCTGTTTGGCGCCATCACCTCCCATTGGCTGCCAGCGTGTCATTGGTGGACACCCACGATCACACTGGAGTATTTATACTCCCTCCAGTTCATTCCCAGCCCCCACACGGTGTTCATCCCCATGGCCTCTATGCACTTTCGGACCAACATTGCCTACACTTCTCCTTCTAGGTAATCTTTTTGGCTTCCCCCACAATTCTCTGCCCTTTTTTCCCTCTTTATGCCACAATTTCCCCATATCATCTTACGCTGATTCCACATTCTGTCATTCTTCCCTGTTTTTGACCGACACTTGCACTTGTATATTTTTCCTACTACTCACACAATACATAGTCCCACGGTTTATCTATATCTACCACATATCCACTCTTCTTATAGATGGCTACCACGTGGATCACACATTTTGAAACTCATGGGGTTACATCCCTGGGGACTAGTGTCTGTTACTGGGACTTCCATCGGAGTGTTCTGGGTTAGTCCACCTCAGCTCCCATGGGCTGATGTTTCTTCGGTCGGCCCCCAGCCCCCCTTGCCTATGCCCAAACTCATAGAATTACCCGTAAGTAGTTCTGAGAATCGGGCTGTACCCCCCCTTTTCTCTCCCCCCGCTCCTCTCCCCTTGCATAGACCTATCATACAACTTCCTTTAATTTATATGTTTTCAATATTTATAGACACCTACCTCATACGTGCTCCTGAAGAGTGGCGGTCGCCACGAAACGCGTCGAGCCAACAGATGCCCCTTCGTCTATACTATATTACTATCACTTTATTACCGCATATACACCAATTGGATTGTACAAACCAATTACGGCTATAATTATCTACCATGGAGACACACTTCAGTGAATTTGGCTACCTATCTATCTACAATATGTATAGTATGAACCAATTATGTTGTTTTACTATGGGATTGTGAGCCAATAGTTACCCCCTTATGTCTACAATCGCATCATTTTTATATCCTACATATCAATTGGATTTTACCAATCAACTAGGATTACAATTAATTATCATAGAGACCTATTTTTATGAAATTGTTTTTTTTACAGTGTTTACAGTATGAACCAAGTGTGTTAATAATTGTATTTCTGCTATATCCTATGTACAATTGGAGACTTGCCTTTCATAAATTTGGGTTTTTATAGTATTAGTATGAACTATGTTATGTTTTTTACTTCTGTTATAATTTATATACCATTAAACCATTTAATGCCAATTGATGTTGTGATGCTTTTATTCAACGTTTTTGGTTCTATGGTATTATGGGTACCTGCCATATTCATGCTTATTGTGTCATCTCCTGGAGTGCATGTTTCCTATAAAGTCCCACCTTTTTGTTTCTTTTTTTATAACTGCAACAAATCGGAGGACATTTTTAATAAATACCTGGAAAACTGCCGGGGCGTTATGAGGTACTCATAATGGCCTGTTTTGGTATTAAACACAGTTTTACACTCGTCGCCCTCCTTAATCCTCACGAGATTGTATGCCCTCTCAAATCAAGCTTCCTGAAAACCGTTGCTCCCTCGAGGCGTTCAAATAACTCTGTAATCAACGGAATCTAATACGCATTCTTAATCATGAAATGATTGAGACCCCTAAAAATCAATACAAGGTCTCAATTCACCACTCTTCTTCACAAAAAAGAAACCAGCACCAGCAGGAGACGAGGATTTGCAGATGAAACCTCGGGAAAGTGTGTCTGCAACATACTCCTCCATGGCCTTATCCTCCAAGACCAACAAAGGGTAAACCCGGCTACGAGAGGGTATGGCACCAGGTTGAAGGTCAATTGAGCAATCATACAACCGGTGTGGAGGCAAACTACCATAACTACCAGCTTGACCTTTTTCAAAGTCATCGCTATAAATCGCAGTACTCCGTCAGGGAGGAGAGTGAAGAGGTGCACAGGACCTTGGCTACCTTCTGGAAGCATGTCTTACTGCATTGTGGAGACCAGGAGAGAACCTCAGCATGGAGCTAATCAAAAAAGGGTTTGGGTTGTGCCTCTGGAACCAAGGATAACCAATAACCAGCGGAAACTTAGGTGAGGAAATAACTTGGACTTGGATTATCTCATGGTGAAGAGCCCCTACGGCCATAGACCACAGAACAGTCTCATGAGTCACATGGGCAGGCTGTAGAGGTCACCGTCAAGAGCCTCAATGGCAAGTGGAGTGTCACGCAGCTGCAGCGGAATCAAGTGCTTCGATACAAAGGCAGCATCAATGAACAGGCCTGCAGCTCCAGAGTCGATTAGAGCCTGTATCTCAACAGACGACTAAGCCCAAGAAAGGGTAACTGAAACCAGGGGCTTATCGTTCTGGATAACTGGGGACGAAACAACGACACCTAAGGTCTGTCCTTGACAGGACCTCAAGGTTCAGGCTGTCCCTGGACGGGTAGAACAAGACTTCAAAAAGTAACCTGCCTAGCCACAATAAAGGCACAATCTCTTCCTCCTCCTAAGGGTTCTCTCATTCGCAGAGAGACACACGAAGCCCAAGTGCATGGGTTCATCTTCACTGACCGAGGAGGCCAGGAGGCGAGGGAGGCAAGGGTGGGACTGCAAAGCTCGGAGACAAATGTACAGGAGGCTTCCGCGAGCGCTCCTTAAAAGAGAGTCTCTCCGAGTCTGGAGTCAATGAAGATGGCAAACCTGATCAACCTCTCCAGCTCAGTGGGTATATCTCGGGCTGCTATCTCATCCTTGATGGTATCCGAGAGACCAAGAGAAAAATCAGCCACGAGGGCCTCATTGTTCCAAGCAACCTCTGCTGCAAGAGTACGGAATTCAATGGCGTAAACCCTTTCAAAAAGAAGCCACAAACTCAGGGTAACTCAAGACAACAGGTTTTTGCGTCTCCCCTACAAGGTTTGTATACAAAATAATTCTCCTCTTTTTTTTTGTGCAGCGCAGAGCAGCTAACACAACCAACAAGATGTTGAATAAAAGGAGAATGCAATAAGTGTAGCGCTATAAAATTAGAAAACATCCAATATGAAATCCGTTAAACCAACAGTTCCAAAAGTATATAATAGGGAAGGGTCATCCGTATATACAACAATAGGTAGTCTTCAGGAACTAAAATACTTCAAGCGGGGATATATGACAACCAAGATGAAGACAGACACACCCCCACCGAGAGATGAAAAGGCTTACCAGATGGGATGGACCCAAAGGGGCATACGCCGAGTTGGGTCGGATAAGGCTTGGGTGGTGAGTGGCTGTAAGTGGCCCGGAGAGGTGAGGTTTGTGAATGGTCCCACAAATTGCTGTATCCCTCAAAGCGATGCCAGAATTCAGAAGGGTGTGGATGGTCCCACGAGTTGCTGTATCCCTCAAACCGGAGCAACCCACACGTTGTTGTATCCTTGGCTATGGAGATGTAAAAGTTTCAATATCAGACCTAGCGGGTGTGCATGTATCAGACTGGACTCTAGGTGAAAGGACAGTGGCTGTGGGCAAAGGTCTCCTGTTTAGTATATTCCAGGGCCCTGTGCTGATAAGGCACAAACACTCATTAAGAAAATAGCTTGTAGCTCCAGATTGAGAATCTGTCACAAGAAGTCCAGCAGAGTTACACCACTAGGTGGTGTTACAGAGAGTTACACCAGAGTTACAGCAGAGTTACACCACAGAGTTACACCACTAGGTGGTGTAACTCTGCTTGACTTCTTGTGACAGATTCTCAATCTGGAGCTACAAGCTATTTTCTTAATGAGTGTTTGTGCCTTATCAGCACAGGGCCCTGGAATATACTAAACAGGAGACCTTTGCCCACAGCCACTGTCCTTTCACCTAGAGTCATGTCTGATACACGCACACCCGCTAGGTCTGATATTGAAACTTTTACATCTCCATAGCCAAGGATACAACAACGTGTGGGTTGCTCCGGTTTGAGGGATACAGCAACTCGTGGGACCATCTACATCTGTGGGACCATCCACACCCTTCTGGATTCTGGCATCGCTTTGAGGGATACAGCAATTTGTGGGACCATTCACAAACATCACCTCTCCAGGCCACTTACAGCCACTCACCACCCAAGACTTATCCGACCCAACTCGGCGTATGCCCCTTTGGGTCCATCCCATCTGGTAAGCCTTTTCATCTCTCGGTGGGGGTGTGTCTGTCTTCATCTTGGATGTCATATATCCCTGCTTGAAGTAATTTAGTTCCTGAAGACTACCTATTTTTATATATACGGATGACCCTTCCCTATTATATACTTTTGGAACTGTTGGTTTAACGGCTTTCATATTGGATGTTTTCTAATTTTATAGCGCTACACTTATTGCATTCTCCCCTACAAGGTTTGCCCAGGCCAAGGCTATTTTAGAAAGCAAAGATATCACGAAACCTACTTTGCTTCTGTCCGTGTGAAATGCCTGGGGCAGCATCTCAAAGTATATCTCAACCTGGTTGAGAAACCCTCTGCATTGGACTTGATCGCCCCCAAATCGCTGGGGAAGTGGAACCAGACATAATTTTTATAGAGGTAATACTCAAAGCGGGTGCCTGCAAAAGACTGGAGCAACAGCAGAGATGGCCTGCAACACAGGTTGTACCAGAGTAGCCACAGTGGGAGATTCCAGGTGAGCCGTGTGACTCAGGAGCGTTTGTAATGCCATGGCAAACTGATTCATGCGGTGATCCTGCTGAAAAAATATTATCAGCAGGTGGATTGACTGCATCTTCTGAACTCATGGCCTTCGCCTACTGTCAGAAACCATGAATCAGACAGAGAGAAGTACAGTTAAATCACACTCGTTTAAAAATAATAAAAAAAGGTAAATAGAGTAAATGTAGTCAAAACATAGCAATTAGCCGACAGCTGAGCAGCCAGCTCAGAGAAGGAAGGGCTGAGCCCAGCCCTGACACAGGGTCACCATAGCGATGGACCTGAAAAGCACAGTGTGGTTAACTTACACATTGCACCAAGTGTGTCTGGCAGAGTGCCTTCAGTAGAGCCCAGTGCTTTAATGACAATCTATATAATGGCTCTGGTTTTTCTTCACAGCATAGTCCAGTCAACCCAGAAAGCTGCAAAATGAGCCCCAATGCCTCTGCAACAACTGAAGAATTGTGGTAGAACAAGTGGATTGCTTCTTTCAAGAGAGAAAGCATTCATTCTATTAAGACACCAGCAAAAAAACTGGAAAGATGATGCGAGTGGAGGAGATAATACTAGGCTGTCCTTACAGTTTTGCTTGCCAGTGTCCAATCTCATAAAGGCAGCAGCATAATCTCTTATGTGCCTGAATTACCCTCCTTTGTCTCTTAAAGTGGTTATAAACCCCAGTCGTGAATTTTGAACTATGCACATATATCTGTAGTGTTTACTTTTCTCTATTCAAAGCTCTAAGTGTTATAATAATGAAAAATATGTGCTGTGCTAGAATGAACCCACTACCTCTATGTACTAAAAGTGAAAATGAATTGAGAATATTCAAAACTTATAAAGACGATAGATATGATCCTATAAGTCTAATGTGTAAAAGTGCAATGTGCATATAAATAAATAATGATACTAGTAAATAAATATAAAAAACATCAATAATCTATATTGCAAACGGTGAAGTGCATAAACATATGCAAAAGGTGCTTAGTGTTCCGTAATAGACATCACAGATGACATAATACTTGATCACAAAGTGAGTGAAACAGTCTCATATAACAATATTAAATCTGTGCATAAAAATAATGTCCATATATGGTGTCATCCGTCATGCTCATACATCCTAGGTGCTGCAAACCATGCTCCGGTGCACTCCAGTGGCCCCCTTAGGCTAATATGCTCACCTCAGAGCGTGTGACCCAGCTGCTACCCTGAGTCAAATCACGCTTTGGAGCCACACCCGGGCTCAATGCTAATACCAGACGTAACTCTCCAGCTTGATTCAATGTAGCACCATGTATAAATAAGATAAAAGACTATATGGTGTAATATTGTTGGGTAATTTATTAATAAAACACTTCCCACAAAGGGGTACTCACATAGTCCTGGTGTGTAAGTACACCACTCTGTAAACAGCCTCACAAAGTAATAAGCCAAAATCACTGGACGTATGGTGTGGTATGCTTCTCCTTTGTGGATACCGTGCTGCTCTCTTCGTCCTGGCCCCTCCCCTTGTCTCTTAAAGTGGTTATAAACCCCAGTCATGAATTTTGAACTAAGCACATATATCTGTAGTGTTTACTTGTCTCTATCCAATGCTCTAAGTGTCATTTCTCTCCGATGCTTCATTCCTCTGTTATCAGCAGGAGTCACTTCTGAGAAGTTTTCCCAACACATGAGATAGGATTTTGTGTCGAGGAGAAAGATACAGCGTGTAAAATAAGTATTGAACACGCCACCGTTTTTTCTAGGTAAATATACAGTGGGGACAGAAAGTATTCAAACCCCCTTAAATTTTTCACTCTGTTATATTGCAGCCATTTGCTAAAATCATTTAAGTTAATTTTTTTTCCCTCAATGTACACACAGCACCCCATATTGACAGAAAAACACAGAATTGCTGACATTTTTGCAGATTTATTAAAAAAGAAAAACTGAAATATCACATGGTCCTAAGTATTCAGACCCTTTGCTGTGACACTCATATTTAACTCAGGTGCTGTCCATTTCTTCTGATCATCCTTGAGATGGTTCTACACCTTCATTTGAGTGCAGCTGTGTTTGATTATACTGATTGGACTTGATTAGGAAAACCACACACCTGTCTATATAAGACCTTACAGCTCACAGTGCAGAGCAAATGAGAATCATGAGGTCAAAAGGAACTGCCTGAAGAGCTCAGAGACAGAATTGTGGCAAGACACAGATCTGGTCAAGGTTACAAAAAAATTTCTGCTGCACTTAAGGTTCCTAAGAATACAGTGGCCTCCATAATACTTAAATAGAAGACGTTTGGGACGACCATAACCCTTCCTAGAGCTGGCCATCTGGCCAAACTGAGCTATCGGGGAGAAGAGCCTTGGGGAGAGAGGTAAAGAAGAACCCAAAGATCACTGTGGCTGAGCTCCAGAGATGCAGTCGGGAGATGGGAGAATGTTGTAGAAAGTCAACCATCACTGAAAGCCCTCCACCAGTCGGGGCTTTATGGCAGAGTGGCCCGACGAAAGCTTCTCCTCAGTGCAAGACACATGAAAGCCCGCATGGAGTTTGCTAAAAAAAACACCTGAATGACTCCAAGATGGTGAGAAATAAGATTCTTTGGTCTGATGAGACCAAGATAGAACTTTTTGGCCTTAATTCTAAGCGGTATGTGTGGAGAAAACCAGGCACTGCTCATCACCTGTCCAATACAGTACCAACAGTGAAGCATTGTGGTGGCAGCATAATGCTGTGGGCATGTTTTTCAGCTGCAGGGACAGGACGACTGGTTGCAATCGAGGGAAAGATAAATGCGGCCAAGTGCAGGGATATCCTGGACGAAAACCTTCTCCAGAGTGCTCAGGACCTCAGACTGGGCCGAAGGTTTACCTTCCAACAAGACAATGACCCTAAGCACACAGCTAAAATAACAAAGGAGTGGCTTCACAACTCTGTGACTGTTCTTGAATGGCCCAGCCAGAGCCCTGACTTAAACCCAATTGAGCATCTCTGGAGAGACCTAAAAATGTCTGTCCACCAACGTTTAGCATCCAACCTGACAGAACTGGAGAGGATCTGCATGGAGGAATGGCAGAGGATCCCCAAATCCAGGTGTGAAAAACTTGTTGCAGCTTTCCCAAAAAGACTCATGGCTGTATTAGATCAAAAGGGTGCTTCAACTAAATACTGAGCAAAGGGTCTGAATACTTAGGACCATGTGATATTTCAGTTTTTCTTTTTTAATAAATCTGCAAAAATGTCAACAATTCTGTGTTTTTCTGTCAATATGGAGTGCTGTGTGTACATTAATGAGGAAAAAAAAATGAACTTAATTGATTTTAGCAAATGGCTGCAATATAACAGAGTGAAAAACTTAGGGGGTCTGAAAACTTTCCGTCCCCACTGTATTTCTGAAGGTGCTACTGACATCAAATTTTCACCACATGTGACTATCCACGCAATCCATACAAAGAAAACAAAACAAATAAGTTCAGAAATTAAGTTATGTGTAATAAAATTGAATGACACCAGGAAAACGTATTGAACATAAGAAAGGAAGGTACAAAAAGGCATGGAAAACCAAGACACCAGCCGAAATCTATCAGTAATTAGAAAGCAATCCTTCCCCTTGTCAGTGCAAATTGATATCAGCTAGTTCAGACTCAATGGCCTATAAAAAGGAGTCTCATTACCAAGGTGTCAGACAAGAAACATCTCATGATGGGTAAAAGCAAAGCCCTCTCAAGACCGTTGCAACCTTATTGTTGCAAAACATATTGATGGCATTGGTTACAGAAGGATCTCTAAACTTTTGAATGTTCCATAGTCATAATAATAATAATAATAATAATAATAATAATTGGAAAAATCATCATTTCACCATGAACTGGCCAGGACCAGGTGCTTCTCGCAAGATTTTTGACAGAGGAAGAAAAGAATTATCAGAAGAGATGTCCAAGAGCAAAGGACCACTTGTAGAGAGCTCCAGAAAGATCTGGAATTAGCAGGTACAATTGTTTAAAAAAATTAAAAGTAATGCACTCAACAACCATGTTGAAGTTCGTTTAAAGCTTGCTGCACAGGGGGCGTGGCCTGGAGCGGCATGGAATAGGATGCAGATAGACAGAGCTCCGCCAGCCATTAATCCTTTTGGAACATCCTGAGACCGCTATATAGCGATTACAAACTCAAAAATCACTGAACCGGCAACCTGCCAGGACTATGTCGCCGAAGAAGAAGGCATCCGCAGTGGCTGTAAAGCTAGGACAATTCCGTCGGCAAGACACAGACTCCCCTAGCCAAGATGGCGCAGCCGCGCTGGAAGAGGAGCCTTCTGCCGGAACAGACACAGCGAGGGTGCTTGAGGCGATTTCATCATGCCAACAAGCCATCACAGCATGTCAGACCTCCCTCATATCGCGGATCGAGGAGGTCAAGGTAGACATTTCACTAGTAAGGCAGGATTTCCAGAAGCTTAAGGGCAGAGTCACTGAGGCTGGGACCAGGCTGGGCAATGTGGAGGACCTACCCCCACTGCAGAACTCCACGACGGAGCTGCAGCATCAAGTGAACCAGCTAATACAGAAGCAAGATGACATTGAGAACCGGCTCAGACGTTGTAATCTCAGATTTGTTGGACTCCCTGAGGGGGTAGAAGGGAAAGATCCCCCCACGTTTCTGGAAACTTTACTTTGCGATACATAAGGGAGAGAATCGTTCTCGCCTACATTCGTGGTCGAACGCGCGCATCGCCTATCGGGCAGAGTACCACCACCAGGAGCCCCCCCCGCGCACGTTTATAGCAAAATTCTTGAACTACAGAGATAGAGACGCCATACTCGGTCTCAGCAGAGTGAAGGGTAATATTCCCCTAGGAAACAAAATGGTTGCCGTTTACCCGGAAGTGCAGCGGAAAAGGCGCACATTCATGGAAGTTAAGAGGCGCCAGCGCATAAAGAATATCAAGTACGCAATGCTTTTCCCAGCTTGGCTCCACGTGGAGGGAGAGGATAAGGCTCATTTCTTCGAGGATCCGGAAGCTGCTATCGCATGGCTGGAGCAAAGAGAGGCCCACAGATAAGTAGTTATAATATCCCTTTCCACCCCTGAGTCAACACACGGCCCCTCAGGGTCTTCCTCATTATTACATCCCGGCCATCCCCACGGAATCACTTAAAGACGAAAACTCTATACAAACTCGTGGGATGGGCGGACAGCTTTTTGTAACCTGCGATTCTGGAGGGTTGAACAATGGATTTGCACTGACCAGGCCCGATTCTAAATGTTCTCGCTGAGCAGGCATGCTCTGATGAACATCATAGTTACACACCCTCATTGGAGGTCCTGGCAGGCTGTGACCCGAGCACTACAAATATAATTTTTTTGACAGACTCCCTATCGTCCCCAGTTCTGGTGGCACGCTTCATAGCTACATACCTCTAATCTGGAAAAGCAAGGTCCACATTTTCAACCGACGGAGTGAACATCTGTCTTGAAGCACTCACCATGTGAGGTGAGTCGAGTCCTGTAATGTGCAACGGTACACAGCGTATCTTCGCCCCATGTACCAAAGTTCACCACCTGATGTGGAACATACAGAATGTGGCTACGCTGTATATACTCCTCAAGGTTCCTGAACTTACCATTATTCTGATTAGTGACTGCCTTACAAATATTGATACGATATAACCTTTTTTCCGCAGGTTGGACAATGTTTATGCCCTGTTGGCAGTTTGGGAATAAAGCTCGCACCAGTTTTGGAAGGTGCAGGGCGGGGTGGGGGGTTGGGGGTTTCAGAATTTTACAAGATATGCTGTATTACCCAATGTCAATTGCAGGTATTCGCCATCATATTAGTCCCATGGTGTTATTGGTGACGGCTCCTCAATGCAATATTTGCGTTGGGGTGCTGAGAGCTGGGGGGGCCTGAGTTCTGGAGTTCAATACCATCTTTACATCCCTAGATGTCTAATTTGAAATTTATCACATGGAACATCCGCGGTATTAGAGACCCCATAAAGAGATCGGCTGTATTCTCACTACTTAAGAAACAAAGAGCAGATGTGGTGGCTCTGATGGAAACACACGCTGAGGGTCTCACACACAGAGTACTCAAGCGGCCGTGGATTGGGTGGGCATTCCATTCAACGCACACCACACTCTCAAGGGGGGTCTCGCTTTTAATAGCCAAAAATACTCAATTCGAGCTCCAGGACTCAGCGATTGACCCTCAGGGTAGATATGTTTTCTTAAAAGCTAAGCTCCACGGGATCTGATTCTCCTTATGGCATTTTATGTCCCACCACCATTTAACTCTGCTGTTATTGCCGCTGGGTTTGATTTTATGACTCTACATCCTAACACCCCGGCTAGATCCAGCCTTAGACAGACTCAGTAACTCATCTGCTGAACCAGTGATATCACACTCTACAAGATTCGCTAGGCTTTTATCAGATTTTAACCTAGTAGATACCTGGAGAACTAGGAATCCCACAATTAGGCAATACTCCTGCTTCTCCGCATCACACCGCACTATGTCACGTATCGATCTTATATTAGTCTCCAAAATACTCCTCCCTAGATTGTCAGATGTAGGCTTCTCTCCTAGATCCCTTTCGGATCATTGTCCCTACTGGGCCACACTTACTGTCCCGCACAATCGCCCGCCGGCGACATAGAGGTTGAACCCCTTCTGGTTGACTATACTGCCGGAAGATGATGACCTCTCGACGGAATGGGGAAATTATTTTATAATTAACGAAGGTTCTGCCCCGGTACAGCTGGTGTGGGAAGCATATAAAAAGCATGCCCGTATGATCCTGACCAACAGAATTAACAAACTCAAAAGAGTATCAGAGACAGCAATAATCAAGGCGGAGGATAACTTCCGAGATCCAGAGAAAGCGTTTCTAGAGGCCCCCACTGCCGATAGAGCTGATAACCTTAAATTATGCTCAAGGGTGTTGACTCAGCTGCAATACGAAAAATCCAAACGCAAACTCTTTTTCCATAGACAGCGGTCATTTGAACACGGAGAGAGGGCAGGGAGACTGTTAGCCTACCTAGTGCACAGCGAGGATAGGCCCCCCGTGGTGATCTCACTGCGTTCCTCTGACGGAGTCATAGAAACTGAACCTTATAGAGTAGCAGACCTCTTTAAGGAATTCTTTAGTAAGCTCTACACATCAACAGCCCCGACAGATACCTTCTTAATGGAGTCTTTCCTGGGGGAATTAACAATTCCCCAGTTATCCGTAGAACAGGTTGAGGAACTAGAGGCCCCATTGACACCCGACGAGATCTCCAGGGCACTGGCGGAACTCCCCGGGTCTAAATCCCCGAGCTCGGATGGCTTACCGGTGGAGTTTTACTCCACCTATTCAGAAATATTGATCCCTAGACTACTACAGTTGTATGAGGCCATATTTGAAGACTCCAAACTGCCAGCGTCCATGAGAGAAGCTACTATAGTGCCGATTCCCAAGCCAGGGAAAGATCCACTCATCCCTGAGTCATATCGCCCTATATCTCTACTCCAAGTAGATATCAAAATCCTTGCAAAAATTTTGGCTATTCGCCTCAACAAAGTAGTCCTCTCCCTAATACATTGTGATCAGGCGGGATTTATGCCAGGCAGAAAAACGTCCTTCAACCTTAGGCGATTATTCATAAATCTGCAGGCCACCCATGAAAACATTGGGTCAAGAGTGATTGTTGCTCTGGACACAGCCAAAGCATTTGACTCGGTGGAATAGGGATATTTATGGATGTGCTTGGGCAGGTTCGGCTTCGGCCCCAAATTTATAAAATGGGTGCAACTTTTATATCAATCTCCGATGGCGAGGGTGCTGGCGAACGGGTGGCCATCTGAGCAATTCTCATTATCCAGGGGCACGAGGCAGGGGTGCCCTCTGTCGCCTCTGCTATATGCCCTGGCGGCAGAGCCCCTAGCCATAGCCATCCGGGCGCACCCGGAGATAAAGGGGCTTCGTAGGAGAGAAGTGACAGAAAAGATCAGTACATATGCAGACGATACCTTACTGTACCTTGATGACTCAGAAAACTCCCTACCTCTCACACTAGACCTAATAGAACGGTTTGGCACATTCTCCGGCCTCAGGATAAACTGGGACAAATCCCAGATACTATCCCTTGACAGCTTCCCGCAACCCAAAGACATAGCCATGCTGCCCCTGCAGAGAGTAGATACTATCAAATACTTAGGTGTAAGGACTACAAGGGACCCAGCTGACTATGAGGCACTCAACATAGCTCCACTGTTTGCAATGCTCAAGCACAAAACACAGGTGTGGGCTCGCCTCCCGCTGGGGGTGATGGGATGAATAAACCTAGCTAAAATGGTTCTCCTGCCTAAAATATTATACATGGTTTGGCACTCGCCAATATACTTGGTGCTTAGGCATTTTAAATTAATGGAAGTTATTATGAAGCCATTTATCTGGGGTAACAATAGACATAAAATCTCCTGGCACAAACTGAAAAATCCTACAGACTTAGCGGGAATGGCTTTACCTGACTTCAACGCTTATTATATTGCAGCTCAGTTGTCCCAAATTTTTCACGTTGACAAGATAGATAGAGAGAGATTTCTGCGCTTTTATGCCCTAGGTGGTCCCAGCTGTCACAAGACCCGTTGGTCGCAATAACGGGGCGAACCACTTGGGAAGACAGAAATGCTAACCGTAAATCATTATTGTACCATTATGCTAAGATCTGTAACTTGGCCATGGATAGACTTCGCTTGCCAGTAATAAACAAATTTACTCCCCTGTGGCACAACATGAATATCCCAGAATTTAAATTAATCCCTGACAGCGAGGTGTGGAGCTCAAGGGGGATCATCTACATGTTGCACATTACTCACAATGGCAGGCTAAAAACCTTTGATAGATTGAAAACGGAGTTTTCACTACCAAACCAGATGTTTTTCAGGTACTTGCAGCTGCGTCACGCCTTTCACTCACAGTTCCCGTCGGGTGAACTTAATCTAGTCAACAACCCATTAATGGAGGCAGTGAAATGCCCTGACCCGAAAAAACTAAATTTCTCAACTCTATTTAATGCTGACGCTGCCGCAGGCAACTACGACGGCTTACGCTCTGAAATCTAGATGGGAGGGAGAAGTACTGTAGGTACACTGGCAGATGACGCATGGAGTGACGCTCTAGATACATGTAAATTAGTGTCTCCTAAATTGTCTGACCGATTAACTCAAATTTTTCTGATCCATAGATCATACCTCACACTACTTAGATTATCAAAATACAAGAGCAATCAATCAACAATGTGCCCAATGTGCAATCAAGCCATCGGTACTTTTTTTCATTTACTGTGGAAATGTCCTCAGATTCAGGCATTCTGGGCACAAGTGGTACGCTTCCTCCATGACACCATGGGCTCACCTGTAACACTCCAACCCAAACTTTGCCTCCTGGGAATTTTATCAGACCCAGAGATAAATACATTCCAAAAGATATTTATACATGAAACACTTTTTTCTGCACGAAAGGTAATCGCTAGAGTATGGATGAGGCCTAATCCTCCAGAGATTACACACTGGTTAGCGGAAGTCAACAACACTTTGCCTTATAAGAAACTTGTTTACTTACACAGAGGTTGCCCCTCCAAATATGACCAAATATGGGACAAAGGGGCTCAGTCACCAGACACCTGCACATGAGCAAAATAAGGCAATGGGGTGCCCCAGAGGCCAGTACTCCTACACACCACACATGCAGAGCTGCTGCAGCGGGGACTGGCCGGTCTAGTGGGACACAAATAATCAGTTATTGTATGTATACTATGGGGAAAAAAAAAAATGTGGCATGACATGGGTTGTAATACTGTACATGACTTTATGTGTATATTTTGGGAACTGTTTTTGATGTTTACCTTGTACACAATACTTTTTTGTTCAATAAAACTTACGTTCAATGAAAAAAAAAAAGCTTGCTGCACAACATTTAGACAAGCCTGTGACAGTCGTGGTATTGGATTAGCATCTTGAATACTACCTCTGGGACAGTTGTCCTTTGCCTTTCTTTTGTCGTGTCAACCATCCATATATTGAAGTCTCTTGTCAATGTACCAAGTTTCATATTTCCATTGTATGTTTTTCTTTCACTCTTTATACTTTATGCTGCGTACACACGAGCGGACTTTATGGCAGACTTTGACGGACTTTCCAAATGAACGGACTTGTCTACGCACGATCAACCAAAGACCAACGGATTCGTACGTGATGACGTACGATCGGACTAAAACAAGGAAGTTCATAGCCAGTAGCCAATAGGTGCCCTAGCGTCGGTTTTTGTCCGTCGGACTAGCATACAGAAGAGTAGACTTTTCGACCGGACTCGAGTCTGTAGAAAAGATTTGAAACATATTTCATTTCTAGGTCCGTCGAACTTTTGGGGAAAAAAAGTCCACTGGAGCCCACACATGATCGAATTGTCCGATGGACTCCGGTCCGCAGGACCAAGTATGCCGTAAAGTCCGGTCGTGTGTATGCGGCATTACAGATGCATAAGGATTTTATCACAAATCTGCACTTTTGAAAGGTTGTTGACAAGAGAAGACTGCAGAAAACAAGTAAAACATATGTAGGAGGATTTGTTTCATCTCTGTGTATCATCTGAGGCTATTCACTTCACTGAGGATATGTGAGGATTTACAAACACTTTAATGCACAATTAAGAAAACTGCTTTGTGAATTGAACCTATATTCTATTTAGTAACAGTAACCAAAAGTGCTGCTCTGTTTATGCGAGTCAGAGCAGTCTTCTATAGAATTAATGTGACCTTTTATGGTAATTTTAGACATGTTGCCACCTTGTCAGTTGAGTGTGCATACCTGATTTTCAAGGCCATGCCTTTTGTACCTGAGGCAGAACCTCTTCAAATCTTACTAAGATAGTACATTTTTTTTATCCATGTTTTATGTTGAAGAGAAAAATATTTTGGGTGGATATAAGCAATAGGCCTGGGAACATTGCAAATTTATTATGAAAAATTCACCTGGAAAAACAAAGTAATAACAACGTGCTGTTCTGATAGATATAAAAATAAACAAAATGCGTTCAATGCTCAGTAATTCAGACTTCAGTTTGCAATTGTCAGAAAGTTTCTGCTGACAAACATGCAAAAGGCCAGTGCAAGCACATGGCTCTGCACATGGGGCTACTGCCTGGTGTGCGCACACCCAGCATTAGTGGCACTAAACAGTTTATTTAAGGCTCAGCACTGCTTGAAGAAATTGCCAAGTGGTTTTCATCTGTTCTTTGTGACCAGTCCCGTGTTGCCTTTTTTCTGCTACTGATTCAGGTTGCCTTGTGACCTGTCTTGGCATTCCAATACTGGCCTCACTTTGCACCCTCAAATAGTCTGCCTGTTGATGTTGTACCTCCGCTGCTTGCTTGTTCCTGACCCCGGCCTGAACTCCTGCCTACCCTTACGCATGCAGATTTTGTGCTGCCATTGCTTGACTGTTATTGACACAGCCTTCATTCTGACTTTGCACCTGTATCATGATCCTGTCTGCCTTAGTTTCCTGCCATGCCATCTGGTACCAAACTGATCGAGGATCAGCGTAATCTGGGTTCCAGTAAATGTACACTATAGAGTTCCAGTTTTTCCCGAGTCTTCATTCAGGGCTTGTGTCACTCCATCATTACACTCCCTGTCACAGGCTTCAGTGGTGTTTTGACTGAAAATGCAAGAGAGGCCACACTTTTCAACTAAGAAAAACAAATTCTGGCTAGGGTTCTTGCAAACAGGTTATCAAATTACATTAACAGGATCAAACGGGTTTTATTCCAAAGAGAGCTGCATCAACAAACATTCGCAGGTTATTCTTGAACTTGCAATTACCTATGGAAAAAATATGGGATCTAGAGCAATATTGTGTTTAGACGCCCAAAAAGCCTTTGATACGGTGGAGTGAGAATACTTATGGGCTGTATTGGAAGCATTTGGTATAGGCCCAGGATTTCTAAAATGGGTCAAAATACTATATAGGGACCCTAAAGCAAGGGTAAGAATTAATAATACACTATCCAGTCCGTTTACCCTATCAAGAGGGACAAGGCAGGGCTGCCCTCTGTCCCCATTATTGTTCGCTATAGCAGTGGAGCCTCTTGCCCTTGCCATTAGACAATCGACAGAAATAATAGGATTCCGTCGGCCAGAAAGAGAGGATAAAATAGCCCTTTATGCAGATGACGCTCTTATTTTCCTGGGGGACACCTCAAATTCATTAACGGAACTTATGAGCCTTGTCTCCATATTTGGGCTATTTTCGGGGTTTCCAGATTAATTGGGATAAATCCATATTACCTCTAGATTAGTTAAAAACCCCTCTATTAAAATCAAGCGTCCAAAATTCAAATTAAGGATACAGTGAAATATCTGGGGATAGAGATCTCTCGGGATGTAAAAGACTATATTAACTTGAACTTGAAACCTCTATTAAAAAAATTTAAGGATAAAAGCCATAGCTGGTGTAAGATACCCCTGACGGTAATAGGTAGAGCAAATCTTATCAAAATTATTTGGATCCCGCAACTACTTTATGTGTTTAATAATTCACCTATATGGATTACAGTACCTTGGTTTAGAAAAATAGAATCTCTATTGAGAGAGCTGATTTGGAGGAAAAAGCAACCACGTATAAAGTTAACTACATTAATGCTAACCAAAGAAGAAGGTGGACTGGTGATCCCCCATCCCAAAAATTATTTTCTAGCCTCTCAATTACAACATTTTTATGGTTGGACAACAGTATCAGACTCTGAACCTATACAGAGGCTGTTACTATCAGTTCATGAAGACTACCCATTAATTTCCCTATTATGCCCTGTACACACGGTCGGACATTGATCGGACATTCGAACAACAAAATCCATGGATTTTTTCCGACGGATGTTGGCTCAAACTTGTCTTGCATACACATGGTCACACAAAGTTGTCGGAAAATCCAATCGCTCTGAACGCGGTGACGTAAAACACGGACGTCGGGACTATAAACGGGGCAGTAGCCAATAGCTTTCCTCTCTTAATTTATTCTGAGCATGCGTGGCACTTTGTGCATCGGATTTGTGTACACACGATCGGAATTTCCGACAACGGATTTTGTTGTCGGAAAATTTTATAGCAAGCTCTCAAACTTTGTGTGTTGGAAATTCCTATGGAAAATGTGTGATGGAGCCTACACATGGTCGGAATTTCTGACAACAAGGTCCTATCACACATTTTCCATCGGAAAATCCTATTGTGTGTACAGGGCATTAGGGTCGAGAAATCAATTGTCTGATATAGGATTATTTACGGGATTATTTGATAAGGTATGACAGGAAATGAGGAGAATTACTGGAATAAAGGGATATACGTCATATACTCCAATACGGAACAATAGTAGCTATACGTAACTGTTGAAACTGGAATTGTTTGAAATTTGGAGGCAGAACGGACTAAGGTACATGATACAGTTATTTCAGGAAGATGAGATGAAAACCTTTAGTGAATTAAGAAATGAATATAATACCCCAAACCAAAGATTTTTTCAATTTTTACAGCTTAGGCATGCATTAAAAGCACAGGGTCGATCACATGAATTGAAATTTAATAAATCAGTGGTAAGAGCCTTGCTCGATAAGACGGAAAGAAAAAAGGGTTTGATATCACAATTATATGATATATTAGATGAGAAAACTAAAGGTGCTGTGAATATACCTGCAAGATAAGCATGGGCTGGCAATATAGGGCCAATTTCTGATGAACAGTGGGCATTGGCACTGTCGGCAATACCTTTGGCTTCTCTATCTCCAACTCAAAATTTAACACAACTATTCATCCTACATAGTGTACATTATACAACCGAGAAATTATTTAAATGGAAACGGAGGGATACAGACCAATGCCCTAGATGTAAAGGGAGGGCAGCCAACCTAATACACACGATATGGAGATGCCCTAAACTCCATCGCTATTGGTACGGGGTGGTATCTATGATTAATAATGTATTTGAGATTAAGATATCTATAGAACCGGGGGGGGATGTCTCCTGGGTATCATGGACGAACTAAGAACTCAGCGGGAAAACATGGTATCAATAAGTAGAAGTTTATTTCAGGCTCGTAAGCTTATAGCACAAAAATGGTTGTCACCATATGCACCTATAGTAGCAAAATGGAAAATGCAAGTAAGGGAAACCATAATTAAGGAAAAATATACCTTTTTACATAGAGGTAGTCTAGGGAAATTTGAAAAAATATGGAGAAGATGGTTTGATATTCTGGATGTATGATGAGAGGGGACCAGATAGATGTGGGAGCGATGGGAAGAGGGGGGATGGGGGCCATGTTTGTATTTTTTTTTTAATTATTCCCTCTCTATATGTGCTGGGTTGTATGTTGTTATCGTTGTTTATGATGTTTGTATATAAAAGAAATAAAAAAATTATTTGATTTAAAAAAAAAAAAAACTAAGAAAAACAGACTGCGAACAGAAAATATTAAAATATTTTGTATTTCTTAAAGCGGAGTTCCACCCAAAAGTGGAACTTCCGCTCGTATTCCTCCCCCCTCCGGTGCCTCATTTCACACCTTTCGGGAGGGAGGGGGGACAGGACACCTGTCTTTCACAGGTATCCTGTCCCCACTTCTGGGAGCCTCGGCTGTGGGTATTTGCGTCATCGCTGGGGCTCCCCTCCTCCCCCGGCCGCCGGGCTAGTAGGAGAGGGGAGCGAAACCTCGCACAGTAGGGTTCCTGGTGTGAAGCCGTAAGGCTACACTGCTGGGTTCCCTTACTCGCAATGGAGGCGGCATGCACCCAACAGCTGATGGAAACATCAGCCACTGTGCCAACATCGCTGGACTCCAGGACAAGTAAGTGTCCGATTATTAAAAATCAGCAGCTGCAGTATGTGCAGCTGCTGGCTTTTAATTTTTGCAGCGGTGGGTGGACCTCCGCTTTCAAATAGTAGTATCTTTTTTCTGCTAATAACGGTGAATATGCAAACAAAGTCAGGCAGTTATTTACAGGTGATAGAAGTATGGATATTACTTTTGTGTTTTAAACTGTTGCTACATTCCAATTTATCAAAATCAACTTTGCCTTACAGTGATACTAAAGTTTTGTTTTGTTATCAGTTAAAAACAAGCATGTTATACTTACCTGCCCTGTGCAGTATATTTGCACAGAGCAGCCCAGATCCTCTTCTCGGTGCTCCTAGCCCCTCCCACCCATTGAGTGCCCCCATAGCAAGCAGCTTGCTATGGGGGCACCCAAGCTGAGCCACAGCTCCTTGTGCCCACCCCCTTTCTCTCCTCATTGGCTGACTTTGACAGCAGCGGGAGTCAATGGCACCGTGCTGCTGTCTCAGCCAATGAGGAAGAGAGTCCAAGGCAGCCAAGACACTCCTACAACATCGCTGGATCTAGACAGTGCTCAGGTATTAGGGGTGTTGAGGGGGGCTGCTGCACACAGAAGGCTTTTTATCTTAATGCATTACAACATTACAACTCCGCTGACTGCTGATGAGTTATCAGTTGTTAAGGATGCTGCTCCTTAATAACCAGCTATTCTTCACACAGAATTTGGATTGGTCGATCGAGCCGAATTGTCATGAAAATTTGAAATTGGTTAGAAAACAAATAAACAAAATTTGTTACGATTGTCATTCGACATCTAAATCTCCAAATAAACAACTTAGCACTAAAGAAGAAGAAGGGAATGAAGGAGAAGGTAAATGTAATGTATTTGTGGCTTTCTACGAAACAGCAATAAGTAAAAAGGCCAGAGAGAACTATTCATGGTAAAGATAGTTATTTTTCTCAGCAAAGTAAAGTAGGATTTAAAACCTATCAGACATTAAAAGGGACCTCCAGTATTGAGGGTAGGTTAATATTTCTTACCTTAGATCCTTTAAACAGTTGCAGTGTGTCAACATCTCACATAGTGAAGACATGTACATTACTTTGCCCATCAAGCCAATATTTGCCAGAGATAAACTACACAGTTGTTTGCAGCTTATACCAATGTTTATTAGGCTGGAACCTGTTACTATTCCTGGAAGCTGTGCAAGTGTAAGGTTCTCCAAGTAATTAAGCTGGCTGATTGCTGCCACTTCTGCATCCCCTACAGCATGTGAACGCTTGCAAGGTGGGTAAGTGTTGCGTATTGCTGGATCATTCCGGGGCATAACAGAATAAAAGTTTGAACCAATAAATTCCAAGTCTTTCAGAACTGGAGTTCCCTTTAGAAGTTTCCAGAAGACAGGGCATTGCTTAGCCATACTCAGATCTTCAGGTATTTTAGTATTCACCCCAACCCGAACCTTTTTGCCAAACATAGGTGGTGCAGCACTCGGAGTAGATAGTGCTGTGCAGCTGTAAGCTACTGAACACACTGGCAAAGAAAGAGAACGTAAGCTTTTTAGTTGTGATAAAATCTCACACAGATGCCTTCCTGAAGTCTGTGAACTGTGATGGTGTGCTGATGAAAGGTTCAAATGGGTAAGATTGGAACAAGCAGATATTAAATTTTCCAAAACACAGCTATCGATATCATCTTCAGGTTTTCTTGAATTCAAGTTGGGGATGAGGCATAAGGCACACCCTTTTAGATTCAAACTGACAAGGCTTTTACAGTCTTTTCCACCATTTAAAATTCTTTGTGTAAGCTGATCACCAGAAATCATGCAGCCACTGAAATTCAAGTATGATGGACAACTAAATTTCATGTGTTGAAGTAGGGAAGATCCATTTAACCAATATTTGGGCAACTGAAATGCCTCCAAAGAAACATTCTTTGCCATGGATTCAAGCAAATTTTTGGTAGCTCTGCTTTCTGCTAGGTTACCTGGGACAGATATGAGAAAAGATCTAAGATTTTCTGGTGTCCGGTCACTAAGTACAGCTAAATACAATCGGACAACTTCCTCGTTTATATAACCAGGTGCAAGACGGGCATAGAACAGCCTTAGATTCTGGTAATGGGGTACATTGCTTTCTCCGACCATCAGTTGCCCAGACATTACTGTTCCTTCACGTGTTCTGTCCAAGACTTCAAAATAGAGCAGAAGCCTTTTGAGACTAGTGCAGCATGGTACAACTCCATAGGATGGCACAAAGACAGTTTGTTTCAGTTCCTCTAGATGACTGAGAGTTGCTTTGCATTCACTGCTTAGCTTTCCCGCATCAAACCCTGCATTGATATCAACAGACAATGAACGCAGATGATGAAGTTCTGAAAGAATTTTAGAAAGGCGCAAGGATGTAACTGAACAGCCTTCCATATCCAGTCTAGTTAGCTTCTTACAGCGTGATAACATGTCCACTGTTGGGGTAGACAACCAGTAGCTCCCACTTAAGTCTAGTTCAGAAATGTCCCTACATATTACTTTCAGCATTTGTTTCACTTGTTCATCATGGGCCTGAAAGAAAAAAAAATGAAAAAATACTCTTAAAGCAGTTTAGGTAAAATTTAAAAACACTTTCAGGAGAGATAGACAAACAGATTCTCCATAGCAGTCATTTACTGGCCTTCTACGCTGTCAACCTTGCTGCAGGCAAAGAAAACTGTAGTAGATGCAATGGGATAGAAGAGGAATTATTGAAAGCAGATTCTGCAGAGAAATGAGTCACAAAGACTGCAGCAGTAAACAGATTATTTTACATAAAGCCTGAAAAGAAAATGTTGATCACTTAATTTTAGGAACATGTTCTAGGTGCCAAGAAAAAGACCCAATTCACCATTTGCCCATGTACTCTTTCTGTGCCTGATATTACAGTGGCATACACTGACAAATTAAATATGGAGTTAAAATCTTGTTTTCTGATCACCAAATCTCATTTAAGCAATGTTACAGCCTAATTCCACCCTCCACTTTAAATTGTTCACTCTGGCTAAGCTGGCCCAAGCAAACTATTTCCATTACTAACAGATGTGGTGACTGTCAGCACTGTATGTGGCATCAGTTCCCATCACAAAATTGAGTCGATCCAAGCACTGCTCAGCCATTCACAGGAAGATTTATATGAATTAATACAAGGCTTCCTCTAATTGTCACCCTCCCGCCTCTCCACTAATCAGAGGAAACCTTTTGTTCATTAACCACTTGAAGACCAAGCCTTAAGTTTAAATCAGTATATTTTTGTTATAAAATTACTTCTAACCCACATATATATTTTTTTAGCAGAGACCCTAGGAAATAAAATGGCGATCATTGCAACTTTTAATGCCACACAGTATTGGCACAGTGGTTTTTCAGTTTGTTTTGGAAAAAATACATTTGAATTTAATTGAAAAAAATAAATAAATAAATAATATATATATATATATATATATATATATATATATATATATATATATATATATATATATATATATATATATATGATGTTGTTACGCCGAGTAGATACTCAACATGTCACGCTTCAAAATTGTGCACACTTGTGGAATGGCGACAAACTACAGTACTTAGAAATCTCTATATGCAACACTTTAAATGCCTTTAGGTTCACTTCACATATCACCCCCACTCAGTATTGCCTCCTTTACATATCACCCCACACACAGTATTTCGCCCTTTACATGACCCCCTCCACACAGCACTGCCCCCATTTCCCTCCTTCACAGTTCCATATATTTTCCTCCCTTCACTCTCCTATCTTTCACAGAGCGGAGAGCAGGTGGTGGGAGCTGCGGGACAATCCTAAACTGAAGGCACAGCAGCACTGGGCGGGGCTTTTCATATTAGCGAACTGGTGATTGGCTGCTAGGACCGCCTCCTAGCAGCCAATCACCTCCCGATTAATGTGACAGACAGCTATCACTCTCCATGCAGTGCTGGTCCCGCCCCCAGTGCAGAATTGTCCCTCCTCCCGCCCCTCTCTACTCTGCTAATAATAGCAGAGGAGGCTGGGGACAAAAGCGGCGATTAAATGGCGCGATTGTGGCAGTCCAGAAAGAGCAGCAGCTTGGGCCAGACGCGGACCGCCATTTAGTGATGCCCTGCATAGGATAATGATACGCTTATGCCTACTAACAACCCGCCCCCTCTCACACTCTGCCCAGGGCAGGGCACCTGCCCCTCCCACCCACCCCTTGTACGGGCTCTGGCCTCACGTGTGGTGCAAAAACCGTTTACATATATGCATGCATGACTTGCATATGCATTTGCAACTGCGCATGTAAATTTTTACACTGCCTTTAATTTTATTTATTTTTTCTGATCAATTGTATTCCTATTGCAAGGAATGTAAAACATCCCTTGTAATAGAAATAAGGATGACAAGTTCTCTTTATGGAGAGATCTGGCGTGGTCTGGAGGTGGAAGCCTGTAGCTCGAGTTCCCCTCCTCGAAGGGTGGCAGTAAGGCAGCTAAAAAAAAACAAGGCAATGGGTAGTATCGACTGTTACTTCCCAGGCTCCCAGGCGGCTTCCCCGGATTCCAAGATAGTGGAGCCATGCAAATCACTACCTGGGGTCTCGGACCCCTATACCCACCGACCTCACTGGCTGCTTTATCTGCATCGGATGCATACTCCGACACTCCGCCGGATCTCCACACAACCCCTCAAGGCCAATCAGTACATCACTGTACCCTCCAAATGGACACTAAACTCTGGGCTATGCTGCAGGCCCTTCTGACCAAATCAGACATAGAAACAATCATTGATCGCATAGAGAAAAAACATCGCAAGGAGATACAGGGGGTCAAGATGGACGTCCAGTCCCTCACCACCAGGCTGACGGCAGGGGAGTCTTCCATGACGACTCTAACTCAAAGAGTGTCAGCCTTGGAATCCAAACAAGACACCCACATTGAGGCTGTGGTGGCCCTACAGCTTCATATCGAAGATATGGAAGAACAGAGCAGGCAGAACAATCTCCGCACCTGAAGTCTCCCTGAAGCAACTGGACCTGAGTACCTGGCTGAATCCGCGGCTGCAATCTTTCAGATGGTTGCAAGAACTGACCTCCCGAACCAGGTGGAATTCGACAGGATTCACAGATCCCTGGGTCCCCGCTCTACGGATCTCGCCAGACCCAGAGATGTGGTTTTCCGGCTGCACAGGTACACGATCAAAGAGACTGTACTGCGGAAAGCATGGGACTATGGGGTACTGAAGTTTGACGGTGCCCCAGTCAAAATCCTCCCTGACTTATTCAAGGCCACCCTACATGCTCCGCCTGGTCCTGCATCTGGCCCACCGGGCAAACATTACTTACAGATGGGGGTACCCCCTCTCAGCCACCTTTCGAAAGGAACAGCGCTCCTTCACTCTACGCACACTGGGGGAATTGCCTGAGCTTTTCCGGTTCATGGATGCAGAACCAGTCCCGGTCCAGTCCCTGGCTGTTTCTCCCCCCGGCCTGCGGGACGTGTGGGTTCGGCGACACCCTGGTGGACCTCCCAGCCTTGGCAGCAGAGAACGCAGTGAAGATCCCGGGCGCCCTCAACAGAAGGTCCACGTGAGTCCTGATCACCAGCGGCTGCATGGCTGAGACGCTCTCCCTCAGTCCATTCTTCTTTCTACCCAGTTACCTCCCTGAGTCCTCACTGGGGTCAACAACAATGATCCCCGGTCATACCACAATTCACTGCAGCCCTTACCAATGAGCGACTACCGGCACCTCAACAAGTTTCCACAAAGCTTCTTGACCAGGTAACTGTTTCTACTCTGTCCGCTCCCATAGTGGTGCACCTATGTGAGTCACGTTTTTCACACCACCTACGAACGATGAAGAGACCCTTTGCTGTCTGCATCCATGGTTACCCTTGAAACTGACTCAGTGGGGCTCATGTTGTTCCTGCATGATATGTCTAGCTATGCTTGATGTCCTAGGAGAAATACATGTGTCTATAATGTATCCTTTACCAGCAGCTAGCAACAGTAGCAGCAGTCTTGTTTATATTGCATTTTGTCCCTAATACAGGATTGGGGGGCTAAGACAAGAGGCGATGAAAATGGTGGCTGTTGGGCTGTGTACCAGTGATTCCTTCTCCCCAGGGTGCGTGCACTTCCTGGTTTAGGTGGGGAGGACATGCTGGAGCCCCACTGGGGACTCGGAGGAGTCCAAATGGAGGTGGCTTTACAATACAATTTGGGGAGCTGCTCCGGGGAGGGAGACATACAGCTTACAAGCTCTATTAGGTGGCTGGCCTGTCCTGAGGGGTGGACCCTTCGCTTAGTGTCACTCGGGTCATCCGCACTATACTTTTCCGTGGGGCTACTCACAACCTTTCTACGTTACTGTTTATTACTTACCCGGGAACAGAGGGGCCCTCCCCATCTGGATAGTGGGTCAGAAGACAATTGGGGCTGGGGTGACCACCCCCGCACTGAGGTCATGTTAGGGAGGGGGATGTTCTTTTGTTGTTTAGGAGAATAGAATGAATGAATTATATATATATATATATATATATATATATATATATATTCTATCATACTGTTTGCCATTATCGTTCTTTAATGCCGGGATGGGTGGGGGCTGCTCCTGTTTGACTTCTGTCTACCCACTCCCCTACCTAGGTTGGTGCACTTCCCCAGAGCCAACGTGGGTTGAAGTGCACTGCTGGCAATATTTTGCCATTATAGCTTCAAGGGCCGTGCGCAGGTTCGCATGACCCTCTTACTAATCTTGCTACTATATAATTTTCTTTTTCTTCCATTTATTTCTATACTTCCGCTTTATCTGTGTCGGTTCCATTTCTGTAACTCTATCTTCCGCCCCTTCTCTCTTCTCTCCCTACCTCTCCCCCCGTTATTTACTTACCCTGGGATGGACACGGTTAACATAATTACGCTCAATGCCAAGGGACTGAACGTCCCCGAAAAGAGACGTATGCTTTTAAATGATCTAAAACGCGCACATGCAGATGTGGCGTTCATCCAAGAAACGCACTTCACAGACGATAAATTTCCCACTTTTAAAAATGGGTTTTACCCAAATAAATCCCATTCTACTAACACTCAGGCTAAATCCAAAGGCGTATCTATACTACTATCCGACCGTCTCCTTTGGACTTGCCAAGATACCCTGGCGGACCCAGCAGTATGCTTTGTTTGTCAAAGGGTCACTAGGGGTGATTAAAATGACATTTGCCACCATCTATGCCCCTAACGACCGCCAAGGCCTTTTTCTCACTTGCACAATAGACTTACTTCTGGAATTCTCCACAGGTCAGTTGATCTTAGGAGGCAATTTCAATATTCCATTACTTCCCAATGTGAATACCTCTTCAAGCTCGTCCTCCGTTACTCCTGGGGTACACAAACGCGTGGCACAATCCCTTCACAAGGCCCAACTAGTCGATATCTGGCAATTACAGCATTCAGGTGAGAAAGATTACACCTACTCCTTTTCTCACAAAACCTATACACGCATAGACTATTTTTGATTCCACACGCACAGCTACAGGCTGTGCAAAGTTCAGCGATTGGTATAACATGGACAGATCACACACCGATTGAGTTGTCATACAAAATCTCGGAACTTACCTCTTCAAGATCCAGATTCTGGAAATTGAATGAAAGCCTCTTGCAGACTCCTAAGGTGGTGGAGGTTTTTCAAAAGAGAACCGAGTCAGTACTTTCAGGTCAATAAACAACCCGACTGTGATGTGGGGATCCTATGGGAGGCGCCCAAAGCAGTTATCAGAGGTGTCTTCATTAACCACTTGCCGCCCCCCCATATAGCAAAATAACGGCGGCAAAGTGGTTTCAATACCCTGACTTTGAGTCATATAACATCCTCAGGATATTAAGCCGCTGTGCGCCCCGGGGGCGCGCATCACGGCAATCATTGTTGCAGTGTGTCAGTCTGACACACCGCAACTCCGATCTAGGTAGAGAGTCTCTGATGGAGACTCTTTACCAAGTGATCAGACGTGTTCCTTATACAACCTATCGGAATGGCCCCAAACTCAGACGCAAATGGAAAATTATATCGCCTCCTCTCAACTCCCTAAACTATCCTCTGAGGTACGAGAATACTTGGAAGCACCAATAACCTTAGATGAACACCTTAACCTGTTGCCGCCCGCCCACCGTCATATGATGGCGGAGCGGTGCGGCTTCTGTTCTGGGCCGCCGTCATATGACGGCGGCTGGTTTACACAGGGCATGCGAGCAATCGCGGGCGCGCAGCCCTGCTCTGGGTGAACAGCCATTGGGCATTACATCACGGTCGATCACAAAGGGTATTCCCCGCTTTAGACCGCGCATGTGCGCGATCACCCGTCAGTGCCCACAAAGTGCACCTGTCACCCGTCAGTGCCCACAAAGTGCACCTGTCTCCCGTCAGTGCCCACAAAGTGCACCTGTCACCCGTCAGTGCACGTCAGCGGTGCACCTGTCACCCTTCAGTGACCATAATCAGTGACTGCCATCAGTGACTGTCATCAGTGACCCATCCGTGACCCTCATCTGTCACCTATCAGTCCAATAAAGTGCACCAGTCACCATCAGAGATACTGCCATCAGTGACTGTCAACCATTACCTGTCACCCACCAGTGACCGTCGCACGTCACCGATCACCTGTTGCCCATCAGTGACCGTCACCTGTCACCCATCAGTAACCGTAATTTGTCACCTGTCACACAGCCCATCAGAAAAAATGTCCAAAAGATTTTATACAAGTGAGGAGGCGTTCCAGATCCTCTCCATGACTGATGAGAGCAGCAGGGAGCTCTCATCAAATTCAAATGCCAATTTCGATTGTGAATCAAATTCAGCATTTGAACAGATCGAAAGTAGTGGATCTGCAAACAATTCAGAGGAAGAATGGATCCCTCCTAAAAAAGCACAGCGCTCTGGAAACCAGGCAGCCACCAGCAATATATCCCAGGATCAAATTCCCAGTACCAGCGCTGCTGCCAGCGATAGACCCCAAAACCAAAGGCCCAGTTCTAGAGCTGCCGCCAGTGAAAGGCCACAAGAAATGCCCAGTACCAGCACTTGCGCAGCATCACGCCCAAATGCCAGCACAGGAACTCCAACTACCAGCACTGGAGTGCCATGTCCCCCAAGAGCCAGGGCCGCTACATATCTCCCAGATGGTCTTGCCAATCCAACATGGCTGCCTTCCGACTCAGGATCAGCAAGAATTCCCCCTTTCACCGCACAGCCAGGTGTACAGGCCAATACCCAAAATTTTTCTGAAATTGATTGTTTTAATTTATTTTTGCCCAACACTTTGCTGCAACTCATCGTGGACCAGACCAATTTATATGCCCAGCAGCATATTGCCAACCACCCCCAATCTTCTTACGCCCATCCATTCGAGTGGAAGGATTTGACTCTGGAGGAGTTCAAAATGTTTATGGGCCTCACCATAAACATGGGGCTTACCAAAAAAAAATGAAGGACATGCCTATTGGTCCACCCACCCCATGCCCATTTATTCTTCTGTAATGCCCAGGTCCCGATACGAAATGATAATGTGCTTCCTTCATTTCAATGACAACACCCAGTGCCCTCCCCGCAATCATCCAAATTACGATAAATTATATAAACTTCGCCCACTCATTAATTTCTTTTCCCAACGATTTGCAGAACTCTATGTCCCCGATAAGCATATATGTGTAGATGAGTCCCTGGTACCCTTTTCAGCCCGGCTAGGAATAAAACAATACATTCCTAGCAAAAGGGCCAAATACGGAGTGAAATTTTATAAGCTTTGAGAGAGAGTCACGGGATATCTGTATGCATTCCGCATATACAAAGGAAGAGATTCCCAGCTCCAGCCCCCTGAGTGCCCGGCCTACATGGGCACAACTGGTAAAATTGTATGGGACCTAGCCTACCCACTGCTGAAGAAAGGTTACCACATATACCTGGATAACTTTTATACCAGCCTGCCCCTTTTCAAACACCTATACCTCGCACAAACCCTGGCCTGTGGAACCTCCAGAAAGAAATGAAAGGGCTTCCCACAAGCCATAGTAAACAAGAAATTGCGAAGGGGAGAAAGAGCAACTTTGAGATGCAACTAAGTGCTGGCCTTGAGGTGGAAGGATACCAGGAATGTGTTCATGATGTCCACCATCCATGACGACACTACAGTTGAAGTTCAGAGAAGACGAGGTCCCATTGTAAAGCCAAAATGTGTAAAAGATTACAATCTGTACATGGGGAGGGTGGATTTCAACGACCAAATGCTTCAGCCCTATTTAGCAATAAGGAGGTCCCGTTTCTGGTACAAGAAAGTAGCACTCTAATTCATTTGGCCATTTATAATGCCTACATAATTTACACCAAATCCACCGAAAGCCCTGCCCATTTCCTAAAATTCATTGAAGAAGTTGTCACGTCCCTCATCTACCATCAAAGACACCCCCCCCCCCCCCCCGAAAACCTTCGCTCTGATGCTGTTAGCTGACTTCATGAACGCCACTTCCCAGACCACATTCCCCCATCTGAAGCAGGCCGAAGACGCCAAAAAAGATGTCGAGTATGCAGCAGTAAAGGATTTCGAAGAGATACCAGCTACCATTGTCCCCAGTGTCCCCTTGAACCCGGCCTTTGCATTGGTGAATGCTTCAGACTATATCACACATCCCTTAAATATTAGCCCATATTCTTAACCACTTCCCCATTTTCATCATCTGTGCTGACCATTTCCCATGCTTCCTCAAATAACCATTCCACTGCCTTCTACAAGAACTGACCCTGACCTGTTTTTTGACTATGCCTCTGCCAACCGTTTGGACTGCTTACATGTGAACCGACTCTGGCCTGTTTTACCAACTATGCTTCTGCCTACTGTTTGGACTGCTTACATGTGAACTGACCATGGCCTGTTTTACCAACTATGCTTCTGCCAACCACTTGGACTGCTTGCACGTCATCTGACCCTGGCCTGTTTTATGGACTTTGCTTTTGCCTACCACTTGGACTGATCTGTTGCCCTGCTACTGTAGGACACAGGGGTTTCACATGTGAGGGGCTCCAGAAATGTTTTTCCGGATGGAGAAAACAATTTTTTTTGTTGTCTCCGGGTTTCGTAAGTTCCGGATTAGGGTCTGGAGTCTGAAGGCTTCATAGAGATTTGGGTGGGTCGAAGCCTCTACCCTTGTGCCCCTGTGCATAGGTCTTACCTGATTGCGAAAAAAGAAAAGTGTGTGAGTGTGGCGCTGTCCCAGAGTTGTAAAAGAAATGTCTGCATATATACAATTATATCCAAAGTGTCATGTGTGTATTCCTTAAAGTGAAATATGTATGGCAGTTAAAGTGACTGGTGATTTAAACAAAAAACATTTAAAAAGCATAATGAGTGCAATAAATCGCATCCAAGGTGTCTAGTGCTGTATTCCCTCAAGAGAAAAAATAAATAAATAAAAAAAAAAAAAAAAAAAAAAAAAAAAAAAAAACAGTATTAACCACTGCCAAGAACATGAAGTGGTCTGTGTCTAAACACTAGAAAACACAAAGTGTCTGGTGCTAAATATATAAATATTAAAATATTGCTCAAAGAAAGCTCTATTCGTGTGAAAAAAAGGATGCAAATTTCATTTGGGTACAGTGTTGCATGACTGAGTAATTGTCAAAGTGTGAGAGCGCTGAAAGCTGAAAATTGGTCTGGGCAGGAAGGGGGTGAAAGTGCCCTGTAGGCAAGTGGTTAAAATTATTTACAAAGATTATTGCCACTCGTATCGCACAACATCTACAGCTGCTGATTCATCTTAACCAAGTGAGATTCATCCCTAATAGAAAAGCCTGGGATAACACTCTTAAAGCGTTAAATCTTATCCACACTGCACGAGAGATGCAAACTCCATGCGTTATACTAGGCATAGAGGCCTGGGGGAAAATATGTTATAATAGAAGGTATGGTGCTGCGCTAAACCAGTAATAGATAGATACTGTTGTGCAAAGTAGTACTATAGGTCGCAAATCTTATTGAGTAAATAAGTCTACTGGTTTAATATCAAAATATAAAGCTGTGAAACGAAAAATGTAAAAGTGCCAAGTGCATAAATAATAGAGAAAAAAAAAAGAAATAAAAATAGACGCTAATATAAGCAGTGTTCAGACAGGTGGCTCAGTGTCAAACACTTCAGTGCAAACAAATATAGTGCCCTAATAAGGGTATAAATTGAGATGCTCCGAAACATAAAAACATAAATAATGGTATATTCATATATAAATATAAATGCAGCTGGTGAAAAAGTGCAATACGATGCAGTGTAAAAAGTACTATAATGCACACATAAGGGTACACGGTGATCTCAGCACGTCTAAAGTGAAAATATACACAGTGGAAAAAATCTACATAAATGCCAAATACATTAATACATCCAGGAAGGTGCACAATGTAGTGCCTAGTGACAATAATAAAATAAGTGACACAGGTATAAGTCCATAATGTGTTGATAAAACATCCAGTGACTTCACACCAAGCAGGATAATTCTTCATGGGGCATATAGTGAGTGTATGCCATAAAGTGTATCAACCAGGGAAAACCACATAGTGACTCCTCTTCGTGACAAAATCCTACATTAGTAAGTAATGGCCCCTTACTAAATCTTACTGGGATAACAGCATAAACAGCAAGGCTGTTACTGGCTCCTTTTCATAAACCTGAACCCGGCTCTGCTCTCCAGACTCTAGGTCCCTCCAGAGGTGTAGTGGCCATAAATAAAAAGAGGGGGATGCCACATAGTGTAGTATTTTAAATTGTAAACAGCAAAAGTTTATTTGAAGCAAAAGGTACTCACATAACAATACAGCAATCTAGCATATCACCGACGAGCGGCGAGCTCGTACGCGTCTGTCAATGGGATGTGCCTCTCCTGTCCCTACACGTGACGTCACGTGCCTTATGACTTCATCAGGGGATACTAGAGGGCACTAAGTGTTGTCCTTAAGTAGTAGTGGTCTAATACAGTATGCAGCGGCCATTTTGTTGTAGCTCAATGGGGAAATGCCATAGCGGCCATTTTCCGAGAGAGTGATGGGGGCGGCCATTTTCTTGGTGATCTACACACTCGCACGGCTGTATATGAGCTTGCGAGCGGTGTTTATTGCCGCGGACCATATAACATATAACCCAAGTGGGAATAGGCTGATGGACTAGAGCTAGAAATCAAAAGAAATGGATAAAAACAGCCCGTTGTAATAATTATGGGCACCACACTATATAAAGCTGATTCTTTATAGAATATTAAAAAATATTTAAAAATCTAAAATGATATATATTTAATAAGTTTTATTAATTTAAGAAACGTGTAAAAAATATATATAAAAAATTGGTTAAAAAATTAATAGGAATATTTTTGCATGGGAAAGATCATTATACAAGTTGATAAATTCTTTTAGTAAAGACCGACGGGATAAGATAGGCCATAACATTGATGACGGTATACATAATAGGTAGGAATAGCATAAAAGGCATCATGATTGTAAATATGCATACTATAAACTATCCAGGGCACATAACGGTAAATTAAGTAACAGTATGGATAATATAAATTTTATAGTTATCATGGTTCAAAATGTATCATGCAAATATTAAAGGATAGGTAAATACAAAAATTAAGAGAGAAGGGGAGTGATAAGATGCAGTGGGGCTTATGGATTAATATACACATACACGAATAATGAAAGAATGCTACAAAGGTCCTGATATTCATGTCGTTACCCAGCGATTCTTAAATAGGTAAAAGTCTAACAGCATTATACATCAAGCTGGGGAGGACTTGGATATTTTATTGTATTAGGTATTGATGAGTTAAAAATGATCAGAAATCGATAAGAAAGCAGTTCAGATCGAATTCAATATTTAGGCCTCTTGGCGCGAATGTGTCTAGTATAAATATCCATTTGGACTCTGCCTGACTTAAGGTCCTAACTTTGTGACCCCCCCGCCAGTGTCTAATGTAAGGTTCAATTCCCCAAAATTGGAGGTGGGTGGGGTCTTTGTTATGGCATAGCAAGAAATGTTTCGAAACACTATGTTTATCGTATCCTTTGATGATATTCTGGACATGCTCTTTAATCCGCACCCTAAGGGGTCTTTTTGTGCGGCCAATGTATTGGAGCCCGCAGCTACACTCAAGGGCGTACACAGCTCCTTTTGTATTACAGCATATGAAGTTTTTTATCTCATATGTGTAATATGTTACACTTGATCACCAAGATCTATTCATATCCGACGGCCCAAGTTACAGCCAATGGGATCTTATCAGACCCTTTTCCCATCATGAATGGGACGAGACAAGGATGCCCATTGCCCCCACTGCTCTTTGCTCTCTCCCTGGAACCTTTCCTCTGCACGATCCGCCTAAATCCGGACATCACTGGACTTAGGGTAGATGATGGAGAACATAAAATTTCAGCTTATGCTGATGACCTGCTCTTTTCCGTCACTAACCCAGAGGTATCACTCTCCAATCTCATCTGCGAAATCGAAAATTATGGCTGACTGTCCAACTTACGGACTAACTTCAACAAATCAGAAGCTATGGGAATAGAAGTTTCTCCCGATACACTTCGGATTTTGCAGTTAAGCTTAAAGTTCAAATGGACGGATACAGCTCTGAAATATCTGGGAACATATTTCCCTTATCTGACTTAAACTTCCCTCCTCTCCTGACCTACTTAGATCCTTGGAATCAGGGATTGCATTCATGGTTCGGTAGATGTAATCCTCTAAAGCAGTGGTTCTCAACTCCTGTCCTCAGGACCCACTAACAGGCCAGATTTTAAGTATTACCTTGGGGAGATGCAGACTAGAATACTGCAATCACTGAGCAACAAATTATATCACCTGTGATGTATTTCAGTTATCTTGCAAACCTGGCCTGTTGGTGGGTCCCGAGGACAGGAGTTGAGAACCACTGTTCTAAAGATATGCATCCTACCCAAGTATTTATACCTTTTTCAAACCCTACTGATAAAATTACCTGCCCAGTACTACAAATCCACTCCTTATTTATCAAAATTATATGGGCACACAGGAGACCATGCACTCCCTGAATCCAACTATCCTTGCCTAAACATTGTGGAGGTATTGCAGTCCCTGACGTCTTCAAATACTACCAAGCAGTGCACCTAGGAAGACTCAGACCGTCACTCGACCGGTAAACTCTGGGTTCAAATTGAACAAGCCCAAACAGATATTCTATTAAAAGGTGGCACCGTGGTGCTACAATAATCTTCCATCTAACCTAAAAGGTACACTCCCCGATAGGCCTACAGTAAGAACATGTGCACAAGTAGTGGGAAAAACCCCTCTCTCGTCCACAGACTCGCCCCTGATGCCCATTCTTGGGAATCCACAATTTCTCCCAGACCTGAAAGACAGTCATTTCACTACCCTGCAACAGAATAACTGTTTAAGGGCATCGCACTTTTTACTATCAGAAGGCTGGCCTTCCATCTCGGCATTAATGGAACCCTTAGGTTCCTTCCGTCTACCATTTTGGAATGCCTTACAGCTTCACCACTTCCTTCACTCCCTCAAGATCCCAGGAAGAGTCGGTCGACAACTCTCCACATTTGAAGAGTACTGCTCAGATAACGGGATCTTGACGTAAGTACTCTCAAAAATGTATAGGTCTTCTGATTTACCACCCCCCCCCCTCCCCCCCCGGAACAACCTGCACTTACGATGGATAGGGAAATGGGAGAAGGGGATGAACCGTAAATTTACAAAGACAAAATATGACTAAGTTCTCACTGAAGTCATCCATCTGCACTAAAATCCAAGAGACTAATTACAAAATACTGACACGATGGTACAACACCATGCAGATGTTGCATACATTTTATTCCGAAGTGCCTGATCGTTGCTGGAGATGCCAGGAGGGAGGTACGATGCTACACATTTTTGGTCCTGTCCGAGGATAGCACCACACTGGCGGGAAGTGCGGAACATTGTTCAAAAATTCATTGACTACAAAATACCCGATGACCCAGCTTTTTTCTTACTACACGTTACGACTATTCCAACTAAAAAGTCAATTTTATGACATTTGATAAAACGCCGCTAAGGCTTATATCCCCCTCAAGTATAAAAACGTATCACCCCCAACAATCGGATGCTGGCTACATAAAGTGGAAGAGATCAATAAGATGGAAGATCTCACACTTTCAGCACAAAATAAACAAGAAAAATACTCCAAATTGTGGAGATTATGGAATATGTTTATCCTCTCTAAAGAGGGTCTAAACCTACTTAGATTATGATTGTAGAGCATATTTATCTTACCTAGGTGCCCAATGACTGGGTACCTGCTCTCTCCCAGGGGCCCCTCCCCCTTCACCCCACCCCCATTTTCCTTCCTTCTCTTTCTTTTTCCCTAGCTGCTATATTCTGTTATCTTCTCTTCCTTGAAATTTAGAAAAATGAAAGTGAACTAGGCAATCCCGGGACCTGTTATTACGGATTTATCCTTTGGTTGCTACACTACAGGAGTTGGCATGATCTAACTTAACATCTATTTTTTTTTTTTTTATTCCAGTCTTTTCTCATTTCAATGTATCTGAAGTGTTCCTGGAAGTTGTTAATGTGGTAACCTGGAATCGCCTTTTGTGGTTTAAATTTTTGAAAAAAAAAAAAAAAAAAAAGAGACCCCAAATTTCTTCTTAACCTTAAGGCTCTGTTTCCACTAGTGCGACTTTTCATGCGACTTGGGACTGAAAAGTCGCATGACAAATTGTTTCCCATGATTTCCAATGAGTACCGTTCATATCTGTGCGACTTCAAGTCGCAGCGACTTCAAAGTAGTCCCTGCACTACTTTGGTCCCACTTTGATGCGACTTGAGGTCTATAGATACAGGCATTGCTTCAAATCGCGGTAAAAAGTCGCGGTAAAATCGCGGTAAAAAATCGCGGCAAAATCGCGCGACTTTGGGGACGCACTAGTGGAAACCTAGCCTTAAAACAAAAAGATCAAAAAAAAGTTTTTTTTTTTTTTTTTTTAAAGCAAAAGATAAAAAAAGGTTTATTTCCACCCTGAACTGGAAGTGACATCACGACATTGCTCCAGTCCTCCAAGGCCATAAAGGTGATTAAAGATGATCTAGTCTTCTATCACCTCTGACCAGCTGGCTGCACCGTTGGATCATTTCTCGGGCGAGCCAGGGGAAACGGTAAGCCAGAGCAGTGTTTCTCAACTCCAGTCCTCAAGGCGCCCCAACAGGTCATGTTTTCAGGCTTTCCATTATTTTGCACAGGTGATTTGAGCAGTTTCACTGCCTTAGTAATTACCACAGCTGTTTCATCTGAGGGAAATCCTGAAAACATGACCTGTTGGGGCGCCTTGAGGACTGGAGTTGAGAAACACTGAGCCAGAGAAACACCGGCGGGAGGTGGGGGACGTCCCCTCCTGCCACTTCTGAAAGAGTTCCAGCAGCTCATGAGCTGCTTGGAATGCTTTCAAGAGAAAGCCAGCTGAAAAAAAAAATTCCAGGGTTATGGTTGTTAGCTTCAGCCATAAACCCGGTAAATGATTTGCAAACCTCAACGTATATATACATATTGCAGTCGACAAGTGGTTAAATATTAGATGTTTACTGTGTCCGAGCAGCCCTCAGTCCAACTTAATTTTGTTCGGGGAACTGGACTGGAAGTCCCCATACTGCTGCAGGAGCACGGCGCTGATGCTACATATAGTTTATACAGCGCTGACCGTCTCCACTTCAGTTAGTAATGAAAAAAATATTTAAAGTGAAAGGAAAGGTGGAGTTGGGTTTTAAATCAGCAAAACATTATACAAAGGCAAGAGCTAGATATACAAAAACATAAAAGAGTGAAGTGGAGGCACAAAGATTTAACATGTTGAAGAAGTATTAGGCCTCTTTCACACGGGTGGCTGTTCTGCTGCTGTTAAAAGCATGTTTTGTTATTTTGAAATTCCAAGACTCCAGGCACAGCGATCACTTGCAGTTGTACATTGTGATTAGTTGCCTTTACTTGCGTTTACATGCGGCTGCGTTTAAACATTCTTGCCATTTCTGATGTGCTTCCTGTTTTTCTTTCCTTGTTGCTGCTGCTATCCGCAGGAGAAATAGTATACTGTGATTACCTGCAGTTATGTGCAGATAGCTGCAATAAAAGCGGTCCTGGACGCAGGCAAATTTCATTTTTCCTAACCGCACAAGACCCCATGTAACGAAACCGTTGCTAAATGCAGTGTGTGAATGGGGCCATAGGAAAGCATTGTCTGAATTTAGAGCAGGTCTTCAAGCGGTATTAATCCCAAAAGCAAAACAGTTATTATATGGCACTGGATCTCACTGCACTGTGGATTGGTCGTTACCACAATTTATGTGTAAAGCGAGCCTCAAGGTTTTTTACTTAAAGTGGTTGTAATCTTTAGGCATGAAATATGAACAAAGCATATCTTTCTATAGTGTGAATCAAAAATGGTGACAGGAAGAGCACAGCCTGTGAATGTCAGTCTCAGCTCTGTTCCTATGAGCTGTTTGAAGGGGGTGTGTCTCTTCCCTCCAATCAGCTCAGAGAGCTCTCCTCACAGAGCTCTACAGAGCTCTCCATCCCCTTCTTTCTAAACTCTCAAACAAGCTTTATAAATTTAGCACTTTGAACAGATGTAGAGAAGAGAGGGCTGCATATAAAGTGGTACAACTTATGTAGGCGTATTTGAGGCTAGTCACATCACTGGGTATATGTAATGAATTAGAACCACTGAGCTGCCCATTTACAGTTTTGGGTTCCTTTGATTTTCAATGTTTCACACAAAAGGCAAGATTTAAAATAAACATTTGTTGGTTAATAACTGAATACAGTGTCATCTTTTATATTTAGTAAGAATTTTGGAAGTTAAAGTGTTACTAAACCCAGGGCCCTGCATTCGCTATACCTGGTCTCCCACAGTACACAGAACATCGAAATACAATTATTTGAATAAATATAAACTGCTTAATACCTTTTCTCATCAGCAGTATATAGCAGTCTTATGACCTCTATTGGTGTCTGGTTAAAGCTTTTAAGAGGAGTTTTCATTCTTTTCTGACTGTCCTATGAGGCTGCAGGACCCCTGACCTTCTGTCTGCACAGTGGTGACTGGCACTGGAAAAAACCCTCTAGCAATACACACCAAACTGAGCATGTGCAGAGTGACTCCAAAGGCTCTGACTTATCAGCAGATGGATTGGAGACAGTGCAAGTAGGGGAGAATCAGAGAAGATAAGATCAAAACAGCCTTTTTACACAATGCAGAGGATTAAACTCTTAGGTTCCACAGGGAGTATAACAAGCATGCGTTACACCCTAGGTCGGCAATCCCGATGTTGCATGCCGACCTGTTCTTCCACTGAGAGCTCCAGAGCTGGAGGCACATGCTCACCCTGCAAGCAGAGGCAGCCCCTGCCTCTTGCATACATGCGGCTGCAGGGTGGGGTAAAGCCTCCGGAATAGCTTGGGTAGGTTCGGGCTTTTACGAACATGCCCGAGCTGTTCCTCCTCTGTGCTCATCACCACCGGCCCTCCTACCCAAACTAAGTGGGTGATGCCAGATGGGAAGGCATCACAGGAGTGTCGACAGGGATTAGAGTCAGGACATGCGAGTTTGCCCCTGCACCACTCTACATTAAAAAAAATAGGATTTTTATAACAGCTTACCTGTAAAATCCTTTTCTTTGAAGTACATCATGGGACACAGTGCCATAGTAGTTACTATGTGGGTTATAGGCCACCTTCATGTGATGGACACTGGCACACCCTAAGACAGGAAGTCCACTCCCTATATAACCCCTTCCACTACTGGGAGTACCTCAGTTTTTTCCGCTAGTGTCTAAAGTGTTGGTCAGGAGTAAAGATTTGCTGTGCTGAGCTCCTCAGTTTTTGTAGCAAAGCAATACACGTGTATACCAGAAAGAAGGGAGGGACCTCTGTGTCCCATGATGTACTTCAAAGAAAAGGATTTTAAAGGTAAGCTGTTATAAAAATCCTATTTTCTTATCATACATCACGGGACACAGCGCCATAGTAGTTACTATGTGGGATGTCCCATAGCAATGCCAACTGAAGGGAGGGAGACGCAACAAAAGTAGGGCACCAAGAGACCAGAGGACTTATACTGCCGCCTGCAGTACACTGCGCCCAAAGGCGATATCCTAATGACCCTTTACATCTACTTGATAGAATCTGGTAAATGTATAGCCTGAAGACCAAGTTGCGGCCTTGCAGATTTGAGCCACGGAGGCTTGGTGATGCACTGCCCAGGAAGTACTAACAGCCCTGGTGGAGTGCACTTTAATATGAAAAGGTGGAACTTTTCTCTTTAAACCATAAGCTCGAACAATTACTTGACGAATCCATTTAGAAATAGTAGATTTCGATGCTGCCTGTCCTCTCTTAGGACCTTCAGGCAACACAAACAAAACATCCGTTTTTCGAATGTGAGCAGTCGCCTTCAAGTAGACCTTGACTGCTCTCACCATATCAAGAGAATGTAATGACTTTTCTTCCGCAGAACAGGGTTCTGGGAAAAATCAAGGTAGAACAATATCCTGGTTTAAATGAAAACCTTATACTACCTACTACTCGCTAGAAAATTAGGATGAGGACGCAATACAACCTTATCCTTGTGCGTAATTAAATATGGCTCTTTACAAGAAAGAGTAGCCAACTCTGATACCCTTCTTGCAGAAGATATGGCTACCAGAAAAATGAGTTTCCTTGTCAAAAGGACCAAGGGAATATCTCGTATTGGCTCAAAAGGCTGTTTCTGTAAAACCGACAGGACTAAATTTAACTCCCAAGGCTTCAGAGGAGACTTAACCGGAGGATTAAGTCGCGTTACCCCCTGAATAAAGCTACGAACCAAAGAGTGTGAAGCAAGTGGTCACTGAAACCTGGCCCATGATAGTACTCAAGGCCAGCTTCATTACTAATCACATCTGTAGAAAGTCAAGGATTCTACCTATGACATACTTCCTGGGGTGCAAACCCCTGGATTCACACCATGAGACATATGCCTTCCAGACTCTATAATAAATGACTCTGGAGGCCGGCTTCCTTGCATTAACCAGAGTAGACACCACTGAACCTGACAGATGCTAATTCAGAATGTGGGTTTCAATAGCTAACGCATAAATCAGTGAAAACTGATTCCACGGGAACATCAAGGCATCTGTTCCGCATGCCAGCGGATCCTTTGTCCTTGACACAAAATTGTCAATCTTTTTGTTGAACCTGGACGCAAACAGATCCACGTCCGGAAATCCCCATTTTTGACATATTGCCAGAAAAATGTTGGGGTGAAGAGACCATTCTCCCGGGAGCAACTGCTGGCGACTTAAGTAGTCCGCCTGCCAATTTCCTATTCCTGGAATGAAGACTGCCGATAGGCAAGGTATGTTGTTTTCTGCCCAAGTTAGGGTATGATTCACCTCTCTCTGGGCCGCACAACTTCTCGTGCCCCCTTCGTGATTGATATAGGCCACTGCTGTGGCATTGTCGGATTGGATCTTGACAGGACAATTACGTAATCTGAGCGTCCAGGCCTTCAGGGCCAGGCGTGCTGCCCGAATCTCTAGAATATTGATGGGCAAGGTCATTTCCGATTTGGATCATTTCCCTTGGACAGACGCTTCTTCCAGGACTGCTCCCCAGCCCAGAAGGCTGGCATCTGTTACCATCTTCCAGGTAACTGGTAGGAAGGATTTTCCCTTTCTGAAGATTCTTGACTATCAACCACCAACTGAGGCTTTGGAACACCTTTGGTGATAAACACATTGGGAAGTCACTGTTTTGCAGTAGCCTCGAATGAAAGTGACCATAAGGGACGCCTCGAATGAAGCCACCATCTTTCCCAACAATCTCATGCAAAGTCTAATAGAAGGATTCTTCTTTGCTTTGACCACCTGAATCAGTTCCCTTATGGAACTGATCTTTGCCTTGGGCAAGAACACCCTTTTCTGAGCTGTATCTATGATCAGACCCAAGTATTCCAATCTCCTTGATGGTTTTAAGGAAGATTTCTCTAGGTTGAGAATCCAACCTAGGTATTCCAGGTAGCTGACTGTGGTGACCAAACTTTGGTCTAAGTGGGCTACCGACTGGTCTATCAAGAGCAGATCGTCTAAGTAGGCTGGAATCGTTATACCTTGAGCCCTTAATCTGGCTAAAGGGGGAGCCAGGACCTTTGTAAACACTCGAGGTGCAGCAGCTAGACCGAAAGGCAGAGCTACAAACTGAAAATGAAGATTTTCTATCTCGAATAGTAGATATTTCTGGTGAGCGGGAAAAATAGGTACATGGAGATAAGCATCCTTGATGTCGATTGACGCTAGAAGTTCTCCACCTTGTAGAATGGAGACTACTGATCGGATTGACTCCATGCGAAAATAGCGGATATTCAAAAACCGGATTAGATCCTTGAGATCTAGAATGGGTCTGACATCCCCGTTTGGTTTTGGTACCGTGAAAAGGTTTGAATAAAACCCTAATCCCTGCTCTTCCATGGGGACCAATTAAACCCCCCCCCACTTTGAGACAAAAGATGGTCTAATGGTTGAAAGAGAGACTTCTTTTTTTCTGGATCTTTGGGAACGTTTGATCTGGGAAAACAAGAAGACGGGGACTCTCGGAACTCTAGTTTGTACCTTAGAGTTATTGAGGAAGCCACAGATTTGTCTCGACACTCTTCCTGCCAGACCCTTGAGAAATGCAAAAGTCTTCCCCCCCCACTCGAGCGAGCGGGGGCGCCCCTTCATAAGGAGGTTTTAGTATTTTGTTTTGTAGGTTTCCTTCCCCAGGCCCTCTTTTGTCCCTGGGGTTGACCCTGAGGTTTACCTCTTGAACTTGACGGTGGAGGCAGTCGTGACAGCCTGGAGGCTGATGCCCCTGGTACTGGAGAGGAAGCTTGTTTAAAAGAAAAACGCTTACGCCTTTTCTTAACTGGCAAAAGGGAACTTTTCCCCATTAGAAATTCTTTGGATGTATTTATCCAGATCATTGCCAAACAGCCATTCACCGCAAAATGGAAAACTAGCCAGGAGCTTTTTGCATGGTGCTTCGGCTGACCAATTTTTCAACCATAGTACTCTATGCATATGCACCAGCCCAAGCGCAAGTCGCGAGGCCTAGAGAATAGAATCTCTCATAGCGTCTATTGCAAAACATAACGCCCCTGGTATCCTGGCCAAATCTTGGGCCTGCTGATCAGGAATAATCTTGAGCACCTGTTTAAACTAGTCTCTTAAGGATTGACATACATCGATTGCTGCCAGCGCAGGCTGAGTCACTGAACCTGCCAGAGAAAAATTGTTTTTTTTAAGAGGAATTTTAACTTCTTCACTGTTGGATCCTTCAGCATTTGAGCATTGTCTACCGGACAAGTCAAATTTTTATTCACAGAGGATATAGCAGCGACAATTGCTGGCATCCCCCACTTCTTATTAATTTCTGCCTCCATAGGATAAAGTGTTGAAAACCTTTTCAGGGGAAAAAAACTTATCTGGGTGATCCCACTCAGAATACATAAGCTTTCTCAGCAATGAATGGATAGGAAAAGCATGAATAGCTTGGGGAGGCTTTAGCGAACCCAAACAAGACATTGGTTCATCAACTGACTCAGCTAACGGTAGCATGAAAGTGGAGCGGACCAATTCAGTAAGAGATTGAACCATCAATCTTTCAGATTGTGAACCAGATCCTTCCGTATTTGACCCTTCAGAAGAGGAGTCATCAGCCTCTTCCTGGTCCCCTGAGAGAAATTCATCATCTCCCACCCCTGGTTCCTCAGTCTGAGGGTCCTGGGCAATGGAAGGGAACCCATCGCGTTTAGTCTGGGATGCGATTAAAGCATCAATTTTCTGCTCTAATCCTAATATGGTTGAGGAAAAAAACCTCTTCAGTAATATAGACAGGGGCTGCAGTGTTGAAAGCAGTTGCAGCACCTGACGGCCCTGATGGCTCACTCTGACCAGCCACTGCCGCTGCTATTAATGCTCAGCCTGATGCAAATAGTAACTGTGTCAATAGGAATGCCTGTGTCACCAAACCTCTTACATGCCCCTCTTTTCTCTTGTGTCCCTCTGACAACTTGCAGCAGCAAAAAATTGAGCTTTTTAAACACACTCCCACGTCAGGCGTTGAAGGACGCCAATGCCACGCTAAGCCCCGCCCCCTCCCATCGCGCCCCCCCTCCTCTCTCTTTAAAAAGAGAGTTTTCCCGCACGGACCTCCAATCCGACGGGATCGGCTTGTGCGTGAGAGAGGGATGGCGAGGAGGAGACCTAGACAAGCCCCCGTGCAGGGGCGGTAGGTAAATGGAGCGGCATGCTGATCGTTTTTAGCTTTCCCCTTTCCAGGCAGAGGGGGGGAGCTTTGTCCAGGTGGGGGGTGTCTGGTGGAAGAAACCCCCCCCCCAAACTTACCAGAGGTCTGCCTGCTAGCCGGAGGAAAAAGCCTGCTGCTTCCTGACACAGCATGATCTCTGAGGAAAGCATGAGAAGGTACGTGTGCTATACAGCCCCCAGTGGTGACTCTTAGGCATGACAACATTTACTTTTTTAAAGGAGACATTTCATAAGAAAATTTAAAAATTTCTTAGAAAGACTCCACTTACCTTTTCCGCCACAGGGCTTTCTGTGGTAAAACCAACAGACCCAATCTTCACGCTTCACCCTTCATGGCGAGTTCTGTTAACAAACCTTCAGGAATCGGGGACCCTCAGGGAACCCACAATCCTGGACCTGTAATAGCACCCTGCCAGTAAAACTTTATGGCTGAAAACACCAAAGTACTGGATCCTGGGGTCCGGCTCTCTAAAAAAGAGAAACGTTACAGGCAAAACCTTGTCTCTTCGGACATGAGGCCCGGGTACCATTCAATTCGGCCTAAAAGACACTTTGAATGGATCCGGCTGCATAGCTAGCCCCAGCAAGGATTGCTCCAGTGGAGCTCAGCACAGCACATCTTTACTCCTGACCAACACCTTAGACACTGGCAAAAAAATCTGAGGTACTCCCAGTAGTGGGGGGGTTATATAGGGAGTGGACTTCCTGTCTTAGGGTGTGCCAATGTCCATCACCTGAAGGTGGCCTATAACCCACATAATAACTACTATGGCTCTGTGTCCCATGATGTATGATAAGAAACATCTGTGCCCTTTAACACCCCAGCACCATGCCCTCCTGACCCATGGCACCATGCCCTCCTGACCTCCGGCGCCATGCCCTCCTGAACCCCGGTCATCCTGACACCCCAACCCTCCTGATCCCCTCCTGTTCTCCCAGCACCATGCCCTCCTGACCCCTGGCACCATGCTCCCCTGAACTCCAGTACTCCTGACACCCCAGTACCACGCCCCCCTGACACTCCTGCCCTCCTGATCCCCCTGCACTGTGCCCTTCTGATGCCTTAGTACTGTGCCCCCCTGACCCCTTTTTATCTTTCTCTCAGACCCCAGCCCTACATACTGATGACCTCTGTACACGGCCCTACCTACTACTGATGTCTGTACGCTGCCGTACATACTACTGACCTCTGTACGCTGCCCTACATACTACTGACCTCTGTGCGCTGCCCTACATACTACTGACCTCTGTACGCTGCCCTACATACTACTGACCTCTGTACGCTGCCCTACATACTACTGACCTCTGTACGCTGCCCTACATACTACTGACCTCTGTACGCTGCCCTACATACTACTGACCTCTGTACGCTGCCCCTTCCACTACTGAGCCCTGGATGCTGCCCTACATTCTACTTACACTGGCCAGAAATCAGAGCTAGTCAGGCCTGAAATGAATCAAGAAAATTAGCTTGCAGTACCAGACGTTCTGCCTTTAAGATGGACTCAAGCATCAGACTTGTGGGGAAACCAATTACTCCCCAGACACTAAAATAAAAACATGAAAGTGAATGCCAAGATTCTCACTGAAGTTTAAATTTTTACAGTGACAAGAGTTTTAGTAGTTTTCTTCAAGGTGTTCTTCATGCCGTCTTTACTTTTTATTATGGGTTTGCTAGTTAGTTTCTTATAAAAAAAAAATTTAAAAAAAAGAAAGAAGAAGGGTGCTGCACCCCGGTGATCTTTGATCTCTTCAATGTCCATATACAGACTGATATTACTGTTGTGGGTTTAGCAACACTTTAAGCATTTGTGTGTGTTGATGATAATTTTAGTGTATTTTTACTAAAAACATAGACTTGATAAACATTTTTGCATCTGTCATGGGGTATACAAAATCAATAGCACCATTGTTTAATCCTACAGGTCACATGTATCAGAAAATAATCAGTTTGGGGGCTTGTTTACTAAAGTTTTAACACTGAAAATAAAAAAATAAAAAAAAAATAAAAACACACAGGAAAAAAAAATGTTGTGGCCACCTGAGGTGAAAAAGGGAGACAGCGACACAGTGAAAGGGTTAAAAGCTAGTTATAACTGAATCAGACCAGGTGAAATTTTTACTTAAAGCCATTATAAACATTCCTACCAACACTTTACCTTTTACTTTACACTTTTACCTACAAAAGATGTGCATTGATCTAGGGCTGCAAGTAACGATTATTTTCATAATTGATTAGTTGGCCGATTATTGTTTCGATTAATCGGTTAATAACCTTAAAAAAAGTGTGGTGTATAATTTAGTAAATATGTAAAGTTTAAAAAATAAAAGACAATTTATTCCTAAATATCTCTATGCAGTGGTAAATATAAATAACCAACTATATGGTTAGGGAGCAAAATATCTAATCCACTCTGAGAACAGCAGACAGAAGAGATACTGTATATACTATTAGAAGAGATATACTGTATATATTATTAGAGGAGAGATATACTGTATATACTACTATAGGAGAGATATACTGTATATACTATTAAAGGGTGGATCTGGTAAATATCAGACTCAGAGATCAAATTTTTTTATTTAAAAAAAACTTTTAAAAAAATGTCATTATAAGAACGTTCATTCAATTTTCTAATCGTTCGTGGGGTCAAATCGATGTTCATTTTCAAAAACAGTGACGGGAAAATTTGGAAATAATAGAAAATTCTTGGTCAAAGGAATTTTCAGACAGTGTATGTGGTTTTTGTTCAGAAATTACATTCGTTTTAAAAACAGAATGTTAAAAACAAGTGAAAATTTCAAACAACGTTGTTTCATTGGGCGAATGTACACAGATTTTTCGTCTGAATATTCTTGTCTGAAAATTCATCCGTGTGGCCAGCATAAGGCTCTGTACACACCTATGTAGTTTGCTTTTAATGTGTTTTTGCAGTGCTTTTTGCTGTGCGTTTTGATTTTTGTGCCACGTGACTTTGCTGCGACTTCTGTTTTTGCTTTTTTTTTTTTTGGCCAATTTGTTGTTGGGCAGATTAAAAAACACAAATTGCTGCAAAAACGCATTACATACTTTTCCGCAGCTTCTCCATTGAAGTATAATGAACTAAAAAAGCACTGTTTTGCGTTAAAAAAAAGTCCCTGACCCTTTCCAAATACGCAGCGGCTGAAAAAAACAGACGTGACCTGTCCCATAGGAAACCATGTAAATGAACTGTAGTGCGTTTCTGCAAAAAGCACCAAAAAACACAGATGTGAACCAGGCCTAAGACGTTTAGTAACATAATGGGGTTAAAAAAACTAAAATGAGCCCTTTATAGTACAAAAAAAAGCAGATAATCACTACTGTAAGAGTTTTTTTTTTACTGTAGAACTGTGAAAGTAATATTTACAGTAGCGATTATTTGCTTTTTTTTTTACTATAAAGGGCTAATTTTGGGGGTTTTTTAACCCCATTATGTTACTGACCGATTAATCGATTATGAAAATAGTAATCGATTCATTTCATAATCGATTAATCGATTAGTTGTTTCAGCCCTACATTGATCAAGACGTTTCATCTTGTCGATTGCTGGCCTGTACTATGGCTGATGGTAGAGCAAACCTACAATCATGTGTCAGCAGTTTGTTTGTGTATTTGGCACTACATGACCTCTGTCAGTAGCCTAAGAACTGACACATCCTGTGAAATCACTGTGTCTCTCAAGCCTAGTATACACTATCGGTCTTTTTGTGCAACCCAGCAGGATATCCAATGTCAGTACAGCAATCTCCCCACTCAGCTATTGTATTCTGACAGGAGGATCGGCTGTCGATTGCCAGATGTTTTTCCGGGATGCCCCTTCAACGGAAGCAGGATGTTCAGCCGGCTTCTGTCTGACAGGCTGCCGTACACACAGGCCGAATGTTGGCAGATTTCTGTTGAGCTCGTTCGATACTCGGCCTGTGTGTATCAGGCTTTAGTGTAGTGTTGGTGCAGATGGAAGCTGCACAGTAATTAAATCGGACAGTCTGAATACAGACCTTAAGCTTTTCACGAAGATCCTGGCCAATAGAATAACCCAATTTATGCCAGACCTAGTCCACTTGGGCCAGGTGGGTTTTATCCCCGCCAAACTGCTCAATCTTATACATATAGCTACTGCAACTAAAACCCCATGCGCCTTAGCACAGATGCGGACAAGGCGTTTTATCGCGTCAACTGGGTATTTATGTCCTCCGTTCTTAAACAGATTGGCCTGGGGCATAAAATGCTCCAATGGATTTTCAGTATCTACTCCACACCAATAGCTCAGGTCAAAGCCAATGGAAACCTCTCAGATTAATTTCCTATAACAAATGGCACCAGACAGGGATGCCCGCTCTCACCCCTCCTCTTTGCCCTGGACCTAGAACCCCTATACTAGGGCCGATTTAGACAGGATCCAATTAACCTACCAGCATGTCTTTGGAGTGTGGGAGGAAACCGGAGTACCCGGAGGAAACCCACGCAGACACAGGGAGAACATGCAAACTCCAGGCAGGTAGTGTCGTGGTCGGGATTCGAACCAGCGACCCTTCTTACTGCTAGGCGAGAGTGCTACCCACTGCGCCACTGTGGCGGCACAGTGGCACAGTGGGTAGCACTCTCGCCTAGCAGTAAGAAGGGTCGCTGGTTCGAATCCCGACCACGACACTACCTGCCTGGAGTTTGCATGTTCTCCCTGTGTCTGCGTGGGTTTCCTCCGGGTACTCCGGTTTCCTCCCACACTCCAAAGACATGCTGGTAGGTTAATTGGATCCTGTCTAAATCGGCCCTAGTATAGGTATGAATGTGAGTTAGGGACCTTAGATTGTAAGCTCCTTGAGGGTATAGGGACTGATGTGAATGTATAATATATATATGTAAAGCGCTGCGTAAATTGACGGCGCTATATAAGTACCTGAAATAAATAAATAAATAAATACACCATACGCTCAAACCCAGATATCTCGGGAGTGACCATAAGTGGTGCCCAATACAAGATTTCGGCTTATGCGGATGATCTTATGTTTTCTCCAACTAATCTGGTGGTGTCTGCCAAATCTCCTCAGAGAATTTGATCGGTACGTTAATCTCTCCATCCTTAAAATTAATTTGATAAATCAGCAGCAATGGGGATTAATAACACACCAAACAGACTGAGTGCCCTGAAGTCTCAGTTTAGATTTAAATGGTCGGACGGCTCTCTCAAATATTTGGGAACTTCGATCCCAAATGCAATTTCGACCTTAAATTTCCCACTCCTATTGGCCAAGACCCGATTGCTACTGGAGGAATGGAATAAAGGACTCCACTCCTGGTTCGGCAGATGTAACCTCCTTAACCTCCCTGTCGGTTTTCCCGAGTGTGGCTCGGGGTTAAAATTCAGTACCATTAGCGGTAACCCCGAGCCACACTCGGGATCGCATTGCAGGATCCTGGGGCGGCGTTACTTACCTTGTCCCCGGGATCCTGCGATGTCCCCCGCAGTGTCCGAGGGCTCCGTCCTCCTCCGAAGCCTCTCCGTGCCAGGCTCCGTTCCCTGCGAGCGGCGCGACGCACGGGGGCGGAGCCTGGCGGCAAATTCAAAAAAATTTCAAAATCATAACACATACAGTACTGTAATCTTACAGATTACAGTACTGTATGAAATGATTTCACATCCCTTTTGTCCCCAGTGCTCTGGCCCATGCCCTGCATGCAGTTTTACATGATATACACTGTTCTTTCTGCCTGGAAACTGGACATTGTCCATAGCAACCAAAAAGTGTCCCTTTACGTCAAAAGTGGCTTTAGACCAGCTAGAAAACAGCGATAGTAAATTAGAACACTTGCAGAATTGAGCGATAGTGAATTGTGGGGAAATTTATTTTATTACTATTTTTTTTAATTTTTTTAAATTATTTATTTTTATTTATTATATTATAATTTATGTTTGTGTTTCAAACTTTATCATACCCAGGATATCTACTAGACTCTGGTTTGGACAGATTTAAGTGTGTTATTGTTAAGATTTACAGACCTACAATATAAAACGCCAAATTTCCATGCAAAATAATTGTACCGCTTTCAGCACCTAAAATCCGAAATAATCATACCGCCAGGGAGGTTAAAATGTCCATACACCCTAAATTCCTATATTTATTTCAAGCTCTACCGGTCAAGATCAAGCCTCAATATTTCAAACAAGTACATTCCCTCTTTGTTAAATTCATTTGGGCAAACTCAAAACCTAGGTTACGTAGGCGTTATTTAACGCTACCCAAACATTATGGAGGACTGGCCCTCCCAGATCTAAGGAATTATTATTTGGCAGTTCACCTTGGTAGAATCATAGACTGGAATCAACACGGCAAAACCAAACTATGGACCCCCATAGAACAAACTCAGTCAAGGGTACCACTGAAGATGCGGCTCGGTGCTTTGACCAGTTGCCCTCAGCATTGACAGCACACCCTGTAATAGGCACGACCCTCCGGGTAGGCGCGTCCACCATACTTACAACCTCTCTTTCCACTAGAAACTCTCCTCTCTACCCGATATTGGGTAATCCTGCTTTCCCCCCTGGACTGGAACCATCGGAGTATGAGACACTTACATCGACTGGTAGGAACCGTGCCTCACATTTCTTGGCCCTCCGTTCAATCCCTAACTAATGAAAATGGCCAGTTCCGACTGCCGTTCTGGAAAGCAATGCGACTACACCACTTCTTACCCTCGATCGCCAACCCGGCACAATTTAATTGCTACTTGACAACTTTTGAGGACTACTGCAGGGACGAGGGAGTGTTACCCCAAGTACTATCTAAAACCTATAATATGCTCAACTCCCCTTCGGAACAACCTGACCTTAGACTGACCTACAGCGCTCATTTACCGACGTCCAAAAACAAACTATAATCAGATTCTCCTTAAAAACATCCATCTGCACAAAAATACGGGAACTTAATTATAAGATCTTGACCAGATGGTATTACACACCTCAAATGCTGCACAAGTACTTACCAGCCACCACAGACAAATGCTGGAGATGCCAGATGGATAAAGGGACATTCCTCCATATTTTCTGGTCTTGCCCTCTGCTGCAACAGTTCTGGACAACAGTCCAGACGGTCACCCAAAAATTCACAGATTACACGATAAATGACAATCCAGCTTTTATCTTGCTCCATGCCACTACAATTCCGTCAAGGAGAATAAAAAAAGATTGATCGTAGGGCATTTACTGAATGCAGCTAAATCCTGCATCCCCCTTATGTGGAAGAAAAGCTCACCCCCGACTGTGGGGTTGTGGCTACGCAGAGTGGAGGAGATCAGGCAATTGGAGGCCTTAGTCCTCACAGCACAAAATAAACAAGAGAAACACTCTAAGGCATTGAGGCTCTGGAATATATTTATTCTCTCTGATGAAGGAGTGTCCCTGCTTGCCACTTGAATAGCAAGTCGCAACAGGCCTGAAGACAACATACCCATTACTACCAGATCGACACCACCCCCAATGACTCTTTCTCCCCCTTTCTACTCTCTCAGGAACCTCTATGTCCCCCCTTCTTAGTCTCTTGTTTTTTCTCATTTATTTGCACTCGGGGATTGGACAGTGCAACTATACTCTAAGTACAGAGACGAGGTGATATTTCTTATCCAATAACCCCAGATGTTGATAGCAAATGTTGGCTACGCAGAAATGTATGGTTATTCCTGCGCTATCATGTGTGTTATAATGAGGCTAGTGGAAAAGCTGCCTGCACCGAATAGGGTACACCCTGCCCCTACTAGTCAGTGAAAACAAAAAATGAAGCGTGGTGCTGCGCTAATCCAGCAAAATTAATAAAACAATAAAAATACAATGTAAAGTGATGGTGCTAATGGTGTATACACTAGTCAAAGAGCATAGAATAATAAAAATAAACCATAAAGTGACAGTGCTAATAGTACCACACTACCAAATAACTAGTGACTATAGCAAAAGGGTAAATCAACACACATGTGATCAGAACATGTGAAAAGTAAATACGGTGTGTATAAGAGCAACTTGCAGACAGAATCAGTGATAGTAGCACCAAGGGATGAACTTAATTTAAAATATATCTATTAGATACAAACAGTGCAGACATCTACAAAAAGTAGCTTGAATAAAGTGCAAAATGTACAAGTTGCTTTTATACACACCGTATTTACTTTTCACATGTTCTGATCACGTGTGTTGATTTACCCTTTTGCTATAGTCACTAGTTATTTATTTGATAGTGTGATACTATTAGCTCTGTCACTTTATGTTTATTGTTTATTTTTATTATTCTATGCTCTTTGACTAGTGTATACACCATTAGCACCATCACTTTACATTGTATTTTTATTGTTTTATTAATTTTGTTGCTGGATTAGCGCAGCACCACGCTTCATTTTTCATTTTTTGTTTTAAATGTTGGCTACGGGTGCTGAATATTTTCACGAGTCTTATTGTAATCAATGTTTTATGCTGCAAACGCCGAATAGGTTACCGGCTTCTTTCAAATGTACTTATATGTGAACATCTTTATTGTTGGCATTGTACTGTGCTTTCCCTGTTTTTTCCTTTTTCTGAAAACAATAAAATTTATATTTGAAAAAAAAAAAATAAATCTGACAGTCACAAGCAGGCAGAGCATTCACAGACACAGAGAGCTTACAATATAGCTGGAAGATTTGTTTTAATACATTAATGCAACGCATGTAGTGGATACTGTGTGACCCTGAAGAAGAGGAAATTGTCTTGTCCCTTTGGCGAATAGGGACAGGCTAGCTGTAGAAATACATTAACATAGGGGAATAAAATTAGCCATGATCCCACAAACTTAAGTCACAACATGCGAACCCATCATTACAAGATGAGGCAATTAGAACAGGGAATATACAGTGGGGACGGAAAGTATTCAGCCCCCCTTAAATTTTTCACTCTTTGTTATATTGCAGCCATTTGCTAAAATCATTTAAGTTCATTTTTTTTCCTCATTAATGTACACACAGCACCCCATATTGACAGAAAAACACAGAATGGTTGACTTTTTTGCAGATTTATTAAAAAAAAAAAAAACTGAACTATCACATGGTCCTAAGTATTCAGACGCTTGGCTGTGACACTCAAATATTTAACTCAGGTGCTGTCCACTTCTGATCATCCTTGAGATGGTTCTACACCTTCATTTGAGTCCAGCTGTGTTTGATTATACTGATTGGACTTGATTAGGAAAGCCACACACCTGTCTATATAAGACCTTACAGCTCACAGTGCATGTCAGAGCAAATGAGAATCATGAGGTCAAAGGAACTGCCTGAAGAGCTCAGAGACAGAATTGTGGCAAGGCACACAGTGGCCTCCATAATCCTTAACTGGAAGATGTTTGGGAAGACCAGAACCCTTCCTAGAGCTGGCCGTCTGGCCAAACTGAGCTATCGGGGGAGAAGAGCCTTGGTGAGAGAGGTAAAGAAGAACCCAAAGATCACTGTGGCTGAGCTCCAGAGATGCAGTCAGGAGTTGGGAGAAAGTTGTAGAAAGTCAACCTTCATTGCAGCCCTCCACCAGTCGGGGCTTTATGGCAGAGTGGCCCGACAGAAGCCTCTCCTCAGTGCAAAACACATGAAAGCCAGCATGGAGTTTGCGAAAAAAAAACACCTGAAGGACTCCAAGATGGTGAGAAATAAGATTCTCTGGTCTGATAAGACCAAAATAGAACTTTTTGGCCTTAATTTTATGCGGTATGTGTGGAGAAAACTAGGCACTGCTCATCACCTGTCCAATACAGACCCAACAGTGAAGCATGGTGGTGGCAGCATCATGCTGTGGGGGTGTTTTTCAGCTGCAGGGACAGGACGACCGGTTGCAATCGAGGGAAAGATGAATGCGGCCAAGTACAGGGATACCCTGGACGAAAACCTTCTCCAGAGTGCTCAGGACCTCAGACTGGGCCGAAGGTTTACCTTCCAACAAGACAATGACCCTAAGCACACAGCTAAAATAATGAAGGAGTGGCTTCACAACAACTCCGTGACTGTTCTTGAATGGCCCAGCCAGAGCCCTGACTTAAACCCAATTGAGCATCTCTGGAGAGACCTAAAAATGGCTGTCCACCAACGTTTACTATCCAACCTGACAGAACTGGAGAGGATCTGCAAGGAGGAATGGCAGAGGATCCCCAAATCCAGGTGTGAAAAACTTGTTGCATCTTTCCCAAAAAGACTCATGGCTGTATTAGATCAAAAGGGTGCTTCTACTAAATACTGAGCAAAGGGTCTGAATACTTAGGACCATGTGATATTTCAGTTTTTCTTTTTTAATAAATCTGCAAAAAAGTCAACCATTCTGTGTTTTTCTGTCAATATGGGGTGCTGTGTGTACATTAATGAGGAAAAAACTTACCGTACTTATCGGCGTATAACACGCACATTCATTCTAAGAGGGAAATTAAATTTTAAATAAGGAACTTTGAAGCAAAATAAGGGTCCGTGCCCATCTGCAGCCTCACAAGTGCCATCAATGCAGCCTCATCAGTCCACATCAATGCAGCCTCATCAGTCCACATCAATGCAGCCTCACCATTGAAATCAATGCAGCAGCCTCACCATTGCCATCAGTGCAGCCTGATCGATGCCCATCTGCAGCCTAGAGGGGGCAGGGAGGGGGGCGGGACGAGCGCTGACAGATTACATACAGTGAGAATCTCCTATGATAGACAGAACAGTGGTCCAATGGCAGCCCAGGGGACGGGACTTCCTATTACAGAGGCACAGGAGATTCTCACTGTATGTAATCTGAAATTGAATTGAAAATTGAAGTATTGGCGTATAACACGCACACGCTATTTGCACCTGATTTTCATGGTACAAAAGTGAGTGTTATACGCCAATAAATACAGTAAATGATTTTAGCAAATGGCTGCAATATAACAAAGAGTGAAAAATTTAAGGGGGTCTGAATACTTTCCGTCCCCACTGTAACTACACCTACACCAAATGTAAACAAAAACATTTGAAAGTGTACAATACCTTTAGCTAATTATTGACCAGCAATGATGAATAGCAAAAAACATATCTAAAAAGGAGAGTAATGCATTCTTTCAAAAAAAACAAAAAAAAAAAAACACTGCAGCCTCTTTCCTCCCACACTCCTGAGCACATTTATTTTATACATGTGACTTGTGATGATTCATAAAAATATGTGATGTATAAAAATTATGATTGAGTTGCTGACAGTGAATTCATGTAGTCTCCAAAAAGAACTATTCCTATTGCTTTATTGCAAAGCTACGATGACTCTTTATGTTATGCACCATTCACTGGAAGTGCGTATTTAATATATTAGCATGCCAAAATAATGTAAACAGGTAATAAAATCTTTTTTTTTTCCATAACGGACTAGGCTTTCATTTTCACCATATTAGCAGACATGACTTTTCTATGTCTATATTTACTTTTTAAAATGGGAGCACTGAGAAAAATATAAAATTACAGCATCATACACAAAACTGACAATACTACCCTACTCCACTCTGTGAGACCTCACTTTCTTAGCAAGCAATGCAGGGTAACACAGGAGCAGAGAGAAAAGTGCCCTTTGTTCTGTACTGCACTCTAAGATATGGAAATTACAGGCAAGCCAAAATCCCCTTTGTAACGAAACATCCCACACTCCGCTTGAGTGCTTTCGTCATATACCGAAAGCACTGCTGAACATTTGGCTGCTGAACATGTAACAGGTTTTTGAACACAGGCACACAGAGATATTCAAACTTCTCATCAACAGACTGTCCAATCAGCAGGGAGAGCTGTTGGAGGAATTCCCCCCTCCCTTCTCACAGCAAATACACTTGCACATCCCATAATACTTTGGGGCAGACAGACAATAGAACAATGAAATACAACCACACCCCAAACGACCCAACAGAGAGCACATTATAGTAGGAGACAATCAATAAATATATATTTATCACACACACACCTACTGTATCTCACAAAAGTGAGTGCACCCCTCACATTTTTGTAAATATTTTATTATATCTTTTCATGTGACAACACTGCAAAAAGTATACTTTGCTACAATGTAAAGCTTGTATACATGTGTAAATTTGCTGTCCCCTCAAAATAACTCAATACACACATAGATGTGAATACATGTGGGTGGTAGTAAAAACCACAATCTACTGAGAGCAAGTAAATGACTCCATGAGTGGTAGAAATATATAAGTGCAAAACATAACAACTCAAATAAAAAGAAGAAACAAAATTGTGTACATGTGAAGTACAATGATATTAATAGCGTGAAAATCTGAAAATCAAACAAACTCAGTCCATGGGTTCAAACATAAAAAGTTCATCAGTGAAAAAAAAAAGCTTCCATCCACTATACAGCTCAGCAGCAACTAATCCCCCTATGAGTGGATTGACAAAGGAGAGAGATGTGCAGGATGGTGCAAATCCACTGACGGTGACTCCAATAAGTGAGAAAGTGATAAAGGTGGACTCTTACCCTCCGTGTTGGACCCCCTCCTTGGCAGGGTCTATCAGGTATGCAGATTTTTGCCCTCTGCAGGGACCGTGTAATGAGAAGATCTCCCCAGCAGCTGTCAGGAATGTTGTCTCCGATCTGGGCTGGTCCAAGTGAAACGCCTGGAGAGGGGGGAAGGAAAGCTCTCTTGCTCCCAGTGTGGCAAAGGAAAAAGCAAAAGAGCGGAGCTCCAATAGTGTAAAAAGTTTCGGAATTTATTCAATAAAAGTACAGACCGCAACGGAGAGTGCACGCTCCGTGAGGTAAAAATACAATTAAAAACAAGCCGGCATATAAAAATCGCAATAACCCGTGCATAACATGGGGCAATCGTGACGGCTTACAACGTAGCCACGCCCTACATGTTTCGTCATTAGTAGACGTCTTCAAAGGGGCACGGGCTACGCGTTAAGCCATCCCCTATATAGTATAACAGTGCACACCAAGCCTCGTTTTCACCTCCGCTCTCAGGGAAGGGAAAACCCAAGCCTCTACCTGGTGCTCCTCAGTGAATGGATGTTGCCAAGGTGACACATAGGACTGAAACTAAACAAAACTTCAGCCACTCCCAGCAGAGCCAATCTCTCGCGCCATCTAGACAATTAATATGTCTTACAGATGCTAATTTGGAACCTAAAACTGACAGAGCAGAAAGGAGAAAATCACTGAATCTCACCAAGAGGCACGATGTGGTGGTTAATAATAATAAAAGTGTAGAAAAAAAAAAATAATTGTAAATATATATGGAAATGTACGGAAAAGAAACAACGTTCATCTCCGTAAATAAAACCACATTCAAAAAACACATGTATGAAAAAATATATATATGTATTAGAGTCACACCGTAATAAATGGAGGCCCATCCATGAACGTGAAGAGCACTCGGTATCACAATGATGCGACTAAATCATTATAATGTATAATATTTAAACATATCACTATGCTCCCATCCTCTCAAAATTCCTGGAAGCCCTAATCGCTAGATCCTCCCAATGTCCCGGAGAGTCAACCAACCAGCAGCATGTGAGGAAGGAATAGATAAGACACCTTTATCTAACCGTTGCTAGGAGCAAAAGTGAATAAATGGAAAGGTGAAAAAAAAAAAAAAAAATTGTGAATGGATGAAAAGATAAAAAAAGTGAATGGATGGAAAAAAAAATTGTGAATGGATGAAGAGATAAAAAAAGTGAATGGATGAAAAAAAAAAAAATTGTGAATGGATGAAGAGATAAAAAAAAAAAAAAAAAAAAAGAAAAAAAATGAAAAAAATGTATACAAAAGAAGGGAAGAAAGGAAAGGAAGTACAGGGCCCAAAGCATCACCTATGAGTTGTCAATGAACGCATTCAACTCAATATCAACATTTAGGCCTAAGAGTCTGAGGGAGCGGATCTTATAAATCCACTCCATCTCGAGTTTAGAGATGGCCCGTCTTTTAGATCCCCCTCTCCATGGAAGTTTGAGTTTATCAATGCCCATGAACAAAGTACCGCTAGGGTCTTTTTTGTGTTTGTCTAAATAATGTTTGGAGACTGGGTGGCCCAAAAAGCCCCTTCTAATATTTCCAATATGTTCCCCCAGTCTAACCTTTAATGATCGGACCGTGCGGCCCACATAGTGGAGCCCACAAGGGCAAGTGAGTAGGTAAACCACATGGGTGGTTGAACATGTGATAAAAGATTTAATATGGAAATTAAGCGGGGAATTATTGGTAATGAATTGACACACCTTTCTCTCCGTTAAAGCATTAATAGCACAAACCTCGCAATTTTTACATTTGAAATAGCCTGTCATATGTTGAAAGAACATAGGTTTATGAACCGGAGGGTCACATGCAGCAGATACCACCCGTGAACTGATTGAGGGGGCACCCCTAAAGACCAGCTGGGGTCTGTCAGGAAGGGATGGTCCAAGCACGGGATCATTCTTAATAATGTGCCAGTGTTTGTTCAACATCCTCCTGACAGAAAAGTGCTGGCAGGAGTATCTTGTGATCAAGGGACAGACCAGCTGACAGTCCCTCTGTGCCCTGGTTTTATCAGCCAGAAGAGCGTCCCTGTCCAGTGATACAACCTGATTGAGTTTTTCAGTCAGAAACTGCGCTTCATACCCCTTCTCTATAAATCTGTCCGTCAAAACCTTAGACTGAGCAAGAAAATCAGTATTGGTAGAACAGTTCCTTTTCAGTCGGATGTACTGACTTTTAGGGACAGAGTCCAGCCAAGCTTTATGATGGCAGCTGTCCCTCGGGATAAACGAATTGCGGTCAGTGACCTTGAAATAGGTAGAGGTAAGTAGAGAGTTATTTTCACCTCGTATCTCCAGATCCAGAAAGTGTATTTTTTCCTGGCTGGCCTCATATTTAAAGGATATACCCCTCTCGTTGGAATTGAGTCTATCCATAAAGGAACAGAGAGAGTCATAGGAGCCATCCCATAGGAGGAGGACGTCATCTATGTACCTGGCCCACAGGACCAATTCCGGTCTCCGGTGGGCATAGATGACGTCCTCCTCCCATTTCCCCATAAAAAGGTTCGCCAAGCTGGGGGCAAATTTAGCCCCCATGGCTACCCCCTTAGTCTGGAGATAAAACTGTTTATTATGCCAAAAGAAATTATGTGTAGTGGCATATTCTAAAAGCTCCATAATGAAACGTTTTTGCTTCTTGGGTAGGGAGGCATCCTTATCAAGGAAAAATTTCACCGATTTAATACCCCAGTAATGGGGGATGCTAGTGTATAGAGAAGTGACATCGGCAGTCACAAGCCAATGCCCTTCTCTATAATTACTAGTCTTGAGTAGATTGATGGTATTTCTAGTGTCCTTAATATATGCTGGCAGAAGTTGTACAAGTCTTTGGAGGAAATTGTCAATGTACTTACCTGCCCTGGAAGTAATGGAATCTATTCCACTAATGATGGGACGACCCGGAGGGTGAATTGGGTCTTCGTGGACTTTGGGCAGGTAGTACATGACTGGGATTCTTGACGCAAACGGGATGAGAAAAGATTTCTCCTTCTTGTTTATAATGCCAGATTGAAAACCATTATCCACAATCCTTTCCAGTTCTTTTTTGAAACGGATTCTGGGATCCGACTTAAGGGGTTGGTAGGTGTCCCTGTCTCCAACAAGTCTCTCCAATTCGTGAAGATAATCTGACTTGTCAAGGACCACTATACCCCCCCCTTTGTCGGCTGGCTTTATAACAAGGTCCCTACGTTCACAAAGTGAATCCAGGCCCAACTGTAACTCTCTCGTCATTTTCATTTTCTGAACCTTCAAACGATCGAGATCCCTCAAAAGAACATCCCTGAAGACTCTCAAAGAGGCAGATAAGCCACCCGGAGGGTCAAATAGGGACGCGTTGGCTAGGCCAGACTGTCTGATGGTGTTGAGACCAACAGTTTGGGGGGCAATGGGGTTGGACAGCATATATCTCTTGATGTTTAATTTACTGATATACTTATGTATGTCCATATAAGTTTCAAATTGATTGAGTGTTTTGGGCGGTACAAACTTGAGTCCTTTGTCTAAAATTGAAATTTCTGTTTCAGTTAGAGGTGTTTTGCTCAGGTTAAAAATACCCCTACCGCTTACACCCGCTTTCTTTTTGCCCCTTGATTTCCTCCCCCCTCGGACTCCTCTCTTTTTTCTATGGGTCCTAGATGGTTTTGATGGGCTCTGGGAAAACCCCAATGCTGGGGTTGAGGATATTGGCCCTGTCTCTGTCTATAGGGAGATTGCCAGCCACCTCCCTCTCTAATCTGAGAAGGGGGGGTAGGTGCCAGTATGGTCGATCATTCTGTGAACCTCTACCTGGAGTACGTGGTCCAGAATGATAATCTGCTCTGTACCCATGATGGTCATAGTTATCATAGTTACCTTGATAACTATGACCATCATGGGTACAGAGCAGATTATCATTCTGGACCACGTACTCCAGGTAGAGGTTCACAGAATGATCGACCATACTGGCACCAACCCCCCTTCTCAGATTAAAGAGGGAGGTGGCTGGCAATCTCCCTATAGACAGAGACAGGGCCAATATCCTCAACCCCAGCTCCCTCAGACCCTTAGGCCTAAATGTTGATATTGAGTTGAATGCGTTCATTGACAACTCATAGGTGATGCTTTGGGCCCTGTGCTTCCTTTCCTTTCTTCCCTTCTTTTGTATACATTTTTTTCATTTTTTTCTTTTTTTTTTTCTCTCTTCATCCATTCACAATTTTTTTTTTTTTTTCATTCATTCACTTTTTTTATCTCTTCATCCATTCACAATTTTTTTTTTCCATCCATTCACTTTTTTTATCTTTTCATCCATTCACAATTTTTTTTTTTTCACCTTTCCATTTATTCACTTTTGCTCCTAGCAACGGTTGGATAAAGGTGTCTTATCTATTCCTTCCTCACATGCTGCTGGTTGGTTGACTCTCCGGGACATTGGGAGGATCTAGCGATTAGGGCTTCCAGGAATTTTGAGAGGATGGGAGCATAGTGATATGTTTAAATATTATACATTATAATGATTTAGTCGCATCATTGTGATACCGAGTGTTCTTCACGTTCATGGATGGGCCTCCATTTATTACGGTGTGACTCTAATACATATATATTTTTTTTTCATACATGTGTTTTTTGAATGTGGTTTTATTTACGGAGATGAACGTTGTTTCTTTTCCGTACATTTCCATATATATTTACAATTTTTTTTTTTTTCTACACTTTTATTATTAACCACCACATCGTGCCTCTTGGTGAGATTCAGTGATTTTCTCCTTTCTGCTCTGTCAGTTTTAGGTTCCAAATTAGCATCTGTAAGACATATTAATTGTCTAGTAATACTGGGCTTCTTCCTCCAGATGGCGCGAGAGATTGGCTCTGCTGGGAGTGGCTGAAGTTTTGTTTAGTTTCAGTCCTATGTGTCACCTTGGCAACATCCATTCACTGAGGAGCACCAGGTAGAGGCTTGGGTTTTCCCTTCCCTGAGAGCGGAGGTGAAAACGAGGCTTGGTGTGCACTGTTATACTATATAGGGGATGGCTTAACACGTAGCCCGTGCCCCTTTGAAGACGTCTACTAATGACGAAACATGTAGGGCGTGGCTACGTTGTAAGCCGTCACGATTGCCCCATGTTATGCACGGGTTATTGCGATTTTTATATGCCGGCTTGTTTTTAATTGTATTTTTACCTCACGGAGCGTGCACTCTCCGTTGCGGTCTGTACTTTTATTGAATAAATTCCGAAACTTTTTACACTATTGGAGCTCCGCTCTTTTGCTTTTTCCTTTGCCACACTGGGAGCAAGAGAGCTTTCCTTCCCCCCTCTCCAGGCGTTTCACTTGGACCAGCCCGGATCGGAGACAACATTCCTGACAGCTGCTGGGGAGATCTTCTCATTACACGATCCCTGCAGAGGGCAAAAATCTGCATGCCTGATAGACCCTGCCAAGGAGGGGGTCCAACACGGAGGGTAAGAGTCCACCTTTATCACTTTCTCACTTATTGGAGTCACCGTCAGTGGATTTGCACCATCCTGCACATCTCTCTCCTTTGTCAATCCACTCATAGGGGGATTAGTTGCTGCTGAGTTGTATAGTGGATGGAAGCCTTTTTTTTTTTCACTGATTAACTTTTTATGTTTGAACCCATGGACTGAGTTTGTTTGATTTTCAGATTTTCACATTATTAATATAATTGTACTTCACATGTACACAATTTTTGTTTCTTCTTTTTATTTGAGTTTTTATGTTTTGCACTTATATATTTCTACCACTCATGGAGTCATTTACTTGCTCTCAGTAGATTGTGGTTTTTACTACCACCCACATGTATTCACATCTATGTGTGTATTTTCATATAATTAGCGCACTTTATTTATTTTTTATTTTTCATGGTATACACAGATATTGGTGTATTTTGTGTGCAGCTTTTACCTTTGACCTTTTTTGCTCTGCAGCGCAGTTTTTCTTTTTATTTTTGAACCTCAAAATAACTCAACACGCAGCCATTAATGTCTAAATCACTGGCAACAAAAGTGAGTACACCCCTAAGTGAAAATGTCCAAATTGAGCCCAAAGTGTCAATATTTTGTGTGGCCACCATTATTTTCCAGCACTGCCTTAATCCATTTGGGCATGGAGTTCACAGGTTGCCACTGGAGTCCTCTTCCACTCCTCTATAATGACATCGTGGAGCTAGTGGATGTTAGAGATCTTGCGCTCCTCCACCTTCCGTTTGAGGATGCCCACAGATGAACAATCGGGTTTAGGTCTGGAGACATGCTTGGGCAATACATTACGTTTACCCTCAGCTTCTTTAGCAAAGCAGTGGTTGTCTTGGGGGGTGCGTTTGTGGTCGTTATGTTGGAATACTGCCCTGCGGCCCAGTCTTCGAAGGCTCTGCTTCAGTAGGTCACAGTACATGTTGGCATTCATGGTTCCCTCAATGAACTGTAGCCCCTCAGTGCCGGCAGCACTCATGCAGCCCCAAGACCATGACACTCCCACAACCATGCTTGACTGTAGGCAAGACACACTTGTCTTTGTACTCACCTGGTTGCCGCCACACATGCTTGACACCATCTGAACCGAATAACTTTATCTTGGTCTCATCAGACCACAGGACATGATTCCAGTAATCCATATCCTTAGTCTCCGTCTTCAGCAAACTGTTTGCAGGCTTTCTTGTGCAACATCTTTAGAAGAGGCTTCCCTCTGGGACGACAACCATGCAGACCAATTTGATGCAGTGTGCGGCATATGGTCTGAGCACTGACAGGCTTACCCCCCACCCCTTCAATCTCTGCAGCAATGCTGGCAGCACTCATACATCTATTTCCCAAAGACAAACTCTGGATACGACGCTGAGCACGTGCACACAACTTCTTTGGTCAACCATGGCGAGGCCTGTTCTGAGTGGAACCTGTTGTGTTAAACCGCTGTATGGTCTTGGCCACTGTGTTGCAGCTCAGTTTCAGGGTCTTGGTAATCTTCTTATCGCCTAGGCCATCTTTATGTAGAGCAACAATTCTTTTTTTCAGATCCTCAGAGTTCTTTGCCATGGGGTGCCATATTGAACTTCCAGTGACCAGTATGAAAGAGTGAGAGCGATAACACCAAATTTAACACACCTGTTCCCCATTCACACCTGGGACCTTGTAACACTAACGAGTCACATGACACTGGGGAGAGAAAATTGCTAATTGGGCCCAATTTGCATATTTTCACTTAGGGATGCACTTACTTTTCTTGCCAGTGGTTTAGACATTAATGGCCGTTTGTTGAGTTATTTTGAGGGGACAGCAAATTTACACTGTTATACAATCTGTACTCTCACTACTTTACATTGTAGCAAAGTGTAATTTCTTCAGTGTTGTCACATGAAAAGATATAATATACTTACAAAAATGTGAGGGGTGTACTCACTTTTGTGAGATACCGTATATATAACACACATGCACACACACAAACATTCCAGTGTGGTTGTACAGTGAGTCTGATTAGTACAGATCAGACGGGTTGACTCTGAAGTTAGTCAGTAGTTCCAGTCCCCCAATGCCGGTATCCACACAGTATCCCAAATAAATTGTCCCAAACATAGCATTACTCACCCATCCAACCTCTCCCTCTCTCAGAGAACATACCCGCTGCTGGGGAGAAGTACAGACTGGCCCTTCTCCCTGGAGTCCTTTCAGCTGCTGGAGAGAAGACAGGGTGACTGGGATTACTGTGTCAGGATGTTGGGGATCTGGGACGACTGACCAGCATCCCTGGGGTATACAGGTGGATACTGAAGTCCCCTCCACTGTTACTCTACAAATACTGGGGGATGTTCATCTAGTAAGGCTGACATCCTCCTGTCCCAATGCCAGACCTTTTTCTGGGGTTGGGTCAGTGGAGTCCCATCCACTACCACAGGAATTCCATCTTCTGTTAGTTGAGGGCAGAGGCCAGCAGCACTCTGCTCTGTTGCCAGCCCTTCTGCTGGGTTGCTGGCATCATTCTGGGGTGCCATCTGCTGCTGGGAAGGGAGGCCGGCTGCTTCACATCCTTTACCATCATCTGGCTGCTGGGACGACATGTCTCTGGAATGATCTCTCAGGTACACGAATCCTTGCTGGGGAGGAAAGACCACCATCTTCTCACCCTGGGCCTCTGGAACTGCCGCAAGTGTAGGGCAGAGGTCTTGGACCCTCTGTCCAGTTGTCAGCGCTTCAGCTGGAGACGTTTCTGGTAACTCCATAGATGCTGCTGTTGGTGCTGGGCAGAGCTCAGTGATGTTTGGCCCTGATGCCAGCTCTTCTGCTTGAGGCTCAGCAGGTTGTCCCTCCTCAGCAGAGAAGTCTATTAAATCCCCAGTCTCTGGAACTGGTGTCTGGGGATAGAGGTTCACCATCTCCTGTCCATAGAACCCAGATGTTATCAGTGCTGGGCAGAGGTTAGCAGAGCTCTGCCCTGTTGTCAGCACTTCAGGTTTGGGAACGGCAATCTCCGGAGTACCCAATGCCGATTCTCTGGCATGCTGCCGAACATGTTCTAGCAGTTTCCTGAATGCCCTTTCCAGATGCTGTTCCTTCCTTAGCAAATATTCCTGGTCTAGTTTAAGCCCTGAGACCCCTGCAATACCGAACATAGTCTCTCTATAATCTCACAGGTCCTCAAGGGTAGGTTCTCCGTCATCGCCAAACACAAACCATCTGTAAGGCTCTCCCACTGCAATCCAGGGCCGCCAAAGTCCTATTCCTCCGGAGAGCATTCTGCTCTGTGTGCCATTGCAGAGCCCGATAATGATTGTCCAGCTCTATCTCCTGCTGGACCAGTCTGTCCAACTCAGTCACCCATTGCTCTTGTGGCCGCTCTCCCAGAAAATCCAACCGCAAAGCCAGCTGGTCACTGGCCTGGTGCTCTGGGGTTGGAAAGCACTTGCCTTGTTGCATACCAGCGACCTGGAGGACTCCAATACAGAGTCTTAACCGAATCTGCTGCCTGAGCTCCAGGTATTCATCCTCAGACACAGCCCTGGAGTATGCTGAAAGGGCAATCCGCAGCAGCCCCGGGAACTCTGATGCCAGGTTCATATCTCCGCTGGGATGACCGAAGTCTGCTATCCTGATCTTGGATCCCGGTGGAGGTTTGGATGTCACAGACTTCAGGAAGTGTCCCACTGCTTGCCACCAATGTAACGAAATGTCCCACACTCCGCTTGAGTGCTTTCGTCATATACCGCTTCCTCCAGTCTGAATATAGATAAGAGATTACTTCATGCACTTTAATTGATCACATTTTATTTATATACAATTGTAAATCGTGCACCGATTTATATTTATTAGAGCGCATCAATATAATTATTTTAATTGAAATTTTTTTAAACAGTACATTTCTGAGTACTTTAGATTGATAGCAGCTTAATTTATCTTCAATCTCTATTGAATTCACGTCCATCTCAGCGCTTGGTCTTTTTCACATTATATTACCAGTTTTTTTTTCAGCATACACCTATAGCTGCAGTTATGGATATCTTTGATTATATAGAAAAACGCACGGTTGATTTAGAATATGTATTTTCCACTACACCTAACACAGAAAAAGGAGATTTAGATACCAATTTCAGAAAGTTTGGTCATCTGATGGAGAAAAAGGTCAGCTTGTGGTGGGATATTGCCACTCATGAGCAGTATATCAAGGAAAACTTAGTACCAAGAAGATTAAGATGGGATGTTCCCATATGTGATGGTTTAGTAGATCAAGATGCAGTTAATGAATGGTACCAATTTTTTAATGAAAAAGGAATGGATTTAGTGCACTTTGCTTTAAAAAGGAAACAAAGAAAATTGATTATGATCAATCAACAAATCGCAGAGTGCAAACTTTTATTAGAACCTTTTAAAGATACAGCTTAATTTACCACATTAACTAAGCAACTTAATAAGGTATTAGAGCAGAAAGATGTAGAACTTAAACAAAGGAAAAAAATTAAGTATTTGAGAGATACCAATGATTACCATCTGGAACAGGTATTCAACTGGCAGGTCAATTTGAAACAAGGTAAAAACAGGATTCACGACCTCATCCCCTGACAGAGAGGTCAGGCCTGTCACTCCAAGAAGAGATCTAAGATACAGCACACCAGATAGAAGACCTATGACCCCTGAACGTGCCAACTATATCAGAGAATTGGGAGTACAACAAGAAAAAATATACAGGGATGATAATGGTCCAAGAACACCAAAACCATGGTGGAAAAATAAAACCAAAAACAAGTCACCAAGAAGACCATATTGGAAGAATAATGGTAACAGGAAAAATCAGAGACCTTACCATTCACCTTATAACAAAGACAACACCATGCACCTGATTATCAAACCAATGTTTCACCCTATTATCAAAATGGGAACAGCAGGAATCCGATGTATGGTGATCAAGGTTACCAGCATCAGCAATACAATAGAAAGAGTTAAGAGATTACCAACAGAATTCATACAGGAATGAATCAAAAAACTACTATCAGAACTCAAATAGGAACGAGTCAAGAGATTATCAGAACTCATATAAAAATGAGCCAAGAGATTACCATCAGAATCCCAATAGAATGAATCTAGAGAATATCAATCCAACCCTAACAGGCATTAACTAAGGGAGTATGATCAGAATCCCAATAGGAATGAATCTAGAGAATACCAATCCAATCCCAATAGGCATGAACCTAGGGAATACGATCAGTCCAAATATGAATTAAGAAGAAGCCCGATCTCTACTGCCAATCGGTATGAACCATTAAGGGACTACAACAATGAAGAACAATCGCGGTCTTTTTTAGAACACCGCAGGAATGAAGATCCACCTTTCAGGCAAGAGCAAATGATCAGAGAAAGAAGCCCAGACAGAAAAGGGGATGCCGATGTGGATTCAAAATTAAAAAGAAAAAGAGAAAAGTAGGGGAAGGCATATATAACATCAGTGGAACAGAATTAACCAAAGCTGAACTAACCACACTAGATAAAGGATTAAAATATGCCCCCACAAGAAATATCAATAAATTTGAGATGTATGTTGACATACAAAAATATACTAGGAAACTCAACATCAAGAAGTATATGCTCACCAAACACCCTATCATCCCCACCACAGAACTGGAAACCTCAAGGAGAATTACCAATAGTAATTTGAGAAACAAATCGTTATTCTATCCACCTGCTCAAAACAATGAACACATAGAAGTATTCAACAGAATGGTTACGCAGGAACTGGAAAATTTGAAATTCAAAAGAAGATATGAATCACGAACTATTCAAACTGGAATAAAACAGTTGGAAAAAAATAAGGAAATGGTAGTAAGGCTGGCGGACAAAGGAGAAGCAATTGTCGTACTATCAAAAGACTATTATAATAAGGAATTAGTGGGTCAATTGAGTGTGACTAATACATATATCAAACTCAAAGGCAACCCCACTAAAGAATATAAATGAGAACTATCAAATCTAGTCCTGAAAGGAGTGGCTAAAAATATTTTAACTAAAAAAGAATCAAAATATTTAATTCCCGACATCTGCAGAGTACCTATCATCTATACAGTGCCGAAAATACACAAGAATTTGGAACAGCTACCAGGAAGACCCATAATTAATGGCAATCAATCAATGCAAGATTGGGAGAATATGTTGACAAATTTTTGCAACCTTTGGTACCTAACACTAGAGCTTACCTTAGGGATACGAAGCATTTGATTCAAATTTTTGGGGAATTTAGTTTTGAAGCCAGAGGAAAAATATCTTATTGAAACAGCTGATGTAGCTTCCTTATATACAGTAATAGATCATAGTGATGCAATTGAGGCATCTAAATGGGCCAGGGATAAGTTCAGCAATCTCATCTCTAAACAAAAAAGATTCATCCTAAGAAGTTTGGCCTTTGGGATGCAACACAATTACTTTTGGTATAATGCAGATTATTATAGACAACTAACTGGTATAGGAATGGGGGCGAAATATGCCCCAAGTGTAGCCAATATATTTATGGCTAAATGGGAGGAAGAAGCTTTATTCTCTGATGTCCCAGAAAACTTAATACTCTATAAAAGATTTATAGATGACTGCATAGTAATATGGAAAGGAGATGAGACAAGTCTGACTCAGATGTTTGATCAATTAAATCTTAATCAAAAGAACATCAAACTTGAGTATAAAATTAGTGACAAAGTTGTTCATTTTTTAGATCTTGAAATTTATCTAGAGAAAGGGATTATCACCACTAAAGCTTTTTTCAAACCAGTTGAAAGAAATAGCTACATACCAACTGACAGCTGTCACTACGAACCACGGCTGATAAACATCCCGAAGGGGCAAATGATACGTCTGAGGAGGAACTGTTCGGAAAATAAGGTGTATCTTGCTCAAGCACATCAGATGGGGAAAAGGTTCGAGGATAAAGGATACAGCAATATATTTATTAGAAAGAAAATTGAAGAAGTTTATCAGATGCCAAGAGACGCACTGATTCAAGATAAAATTAAGGAGAATAAAACAAATGATATTCCCCTTATAATGAACTTCAGTGTCCAGCATAAGCAAGTGGAGAAAATTATTAAAAAACATTGGCCCCTTTTAAAAGCGGATAAAGCTCTCTGCAGTATTCTCCCTGACCGTCCTCGGTTTATATATAGGCGTGTTCCAACATTAAGAGATTTGATAGCCAAAAATGTGCCGGATCCACCTAGAAGGGTTACAGAACTATAATTTTTCCAGGGTAAGGGGTTCTTCCCGTGCAAAAGATGTTATGCCTGCAAGAATACCAATTTTAATGGGCAGAAATGCACCACGTTTCTATCAACCAGTTTCAACAAAGAATATGAAATCAAGGACTTTATATCGTGCAGAACTGAAGGTGTAGTATATATACTACAATGTTCATGCTCATTACAATACATTGTGAGAACAAAAAGGCCTATGTGGAAGCGCATTAGGGAGCATATTCAGAATATTAAGAATGCTTTCCCCAAACATAGCGTTTCCAGACATTTTGCAACACATCACAATAGGGATCACACGTCTAAAATTTTGGGCGATTCAGAGATATAAATCCCACTGGAGGGGCTCAAACAAAATAAGAGTTAAGTAAAAATGAGTCCAGATGGATATTCGAGATGGGTACTCTTGCGCCGAAAGGTCTTAATATTGATTTTGATATTGTTTTATATCAGATTACTAGATTTTAAATTTTAAATTTTTATTTTTAGTTTTAATGCTCACAGTATATTTTTACTTAGTATTGAGTTATCTTGTTTTTTATGATATGTTTTAACTGTTCTTAATGTCCTTATATCTATTGGTTCATTTATAAATTGTATAAATAGTATGTGGCATTGTCTGATAAGCAAAGTGATTTGCAGTCCAACATATTCTGATGGTCCTGTTTGACTATTTCAGTAGGTTTTGGCATTGTGCAATACTGATGAATGACCACAAGATGGAGTGTGTGTGTTTGGTGGTGTTTGGGCGCTTAATGTCGACTGACCACCACGTGAGGGAGTATGTGTTAGTAACAGAAGATGGCCCTATTCAGGGTGTAATACCATTAACTGTCACTTGAGGGAGTCTTTGTAGATATATAGTATAATTATCCTCTATGTCTTGCAAAATCCCTCTAACATACAAGGTTTTAAATATGGGTATTTTAAATATGTTTTTTTAATAAATTGCTTTTGTTATATAATAAAATAAAAATACTGTATCTAATAAACATGTTTAAAAGCATAAGAGGAAGCAGTATTATGAACCGATGATCACACCGCTGTCACTATGGCAACATAACGCCTTTTGACTTAAATACGGAGACTCTGGCGTCTCGAGATTATCCTTGAGAAAGTCACGTGGTCCGTAACGCAACGCATGGAAGGAGCCAGTGTACGATCACTGCTGTCTCAGCTTAAACAGCAGCAGCTCTCTGTAGGAGCTTCGTTCACAAAGCAGCTGACTGCTAACCTCTATGCCTTATGTAATCGGATGTCTGTGAGTATCTCTATGAGATTTTATCTGCTTGTTTTTATGATAATTACTTCACTGCGCAATGATATATATTTTTGTGTTCTTTTGCATAAATCCATCACATGTTGAAACTACACATTGAGCAAAAGCGCTATACTGTTTCTTCAAGTCTGGGAAAAGAAAACTTTATATTCTTGCTGAATGGAGTTTCTCGACAGGGCTGCTAATTGTCATAGCAGTTAGCCCCTCAGCTTTTTGATGGATGGATTGGTGGGCTAATTGATCTAATTCAACTTGATTTAACAGCCTTTTCTGATCAACTGGTACATTCTAATATTCTCCCAAGTGCACATATTTGATTATTAGCACTTGCACATAACATCATTGTATGTTTCTATTTTGTGTCACTATAGTTTATTGGATTTGTCATTTTTTAAAGCACTTTTCTAAGCCCATTAGAGAGGCTGTGTATACACCATTATTATATACTGTGTTTGTTATATTATAGGCACCCTTACTAAATATATTAGAGAGGCTATGTTTGCACTTTATGCACTTTAATTGATCACATTTTATTTGTATATAATTGTAAATCGTGCACCGATTGATATTTATTAGAGCGCATCAATATTATTATTTTAAATTAATTTTTTTTTTAACAGTACATTTCTGAGTACTTTAGATTGATAGCGGCTTAATTTATTTTCAATCTCTATTGAATTTACGTCCATCTCAGCGCTTGTTTTTTTTCACGTTATATTACAAGAGATTATGGTAACGCCGCTGGTCCACTAAGCCCTGTTCTATGTAGGGAAAGGAAGTCGCACATCACAGCAAAACAGGAAGGTGTATGACAGCCTCAACCTGGGCTCCAACCAGGCCACGTCCTGCCTCTATGTGTTTCATCACATCAGACGTTTCATGAAGCAGTCTCTTACCAAATTATCTAGTATCCGATATTCATTGGTTTACACTGAAAAAAAATCAGTTAACGCATTTTTAACTTCTGTGTAATGACAAACATCTGTTTAATGATGATGAATTTATTTTATCTTTGTTTTATTTCATGAGTATTTTAGTCATATGTATAATTGTTTGTATGGACATGAAGCATCTGATAATAATAGTTCCAAGCTCCATAGCTCTGTTATCAGCCTGATAACTTCTGACAAGTTCTCTGACACAGGAGATAAAAGCAGCCTGAAATTTGAGTGTCGTGGGAGGTTGCTATAAATAGATTAGCAGACAGCTTGCCTTCTCACAGCAGAGCTCTGCACATTCCTTCCCTCCTTTGCCAATGTGGAGTGGAGGTGTGTGCCTTTCCTCCAATCAGCTGTCTTGGCTGCATGCCAATAATCCACTCCCAGTGCTGAACAGGAAGAGAAAATCTTTAACAGATGTGCACTTTCTAGAGGATACAGGAAGCTGAAGACAGCAGATATACATGTAAAACTTGTAGGGAGATTTGTTTCATCCCTGTGTATTATCTGAGGCTGTTCACTTCACTGGGTATATGTGAGGGTTTACATCCACTTTAACGACTTGCCGACCACCTATCGTACATGAACTGTGGCAAGTCGGCTCTCCTGCGTGAAGTCACATACCTGTACGTCATTTCGTGTAGGAGATCTAGGGGGCATGGGTGCCACCGGAGGCGCAATCGCTCATGGATTGGCTAGAGGGGGAGCCAATCAGCGGGGCCCGTGGACCAGATGTACGCTGGCCATCCGCATTCGTTCCAGAGAGACATAGAACGGCGGTCTGCCTATGTAAACAAGGCAAATCACAGTTCTGTCAGTGGCTAAGACAGGGATCTTGTGTTCCTGCTGAGGATCTCTTTCTTTCCCCAGTCAGACAATCCTCCATACAGTTAGCAAGCACTCCCCGGGAACACATTTAACCCTTTGATAGCCCCTATAGTTAACCCCTTCCCTGCTAGTGTCATTAGTACAGTAATGCCCCGTACACACGATCGGACATTGATCGGACATTCCGACAACAAAATGCTAGGATTTTTTCCGACGGATGTTGGCTCAAACTTGTTTTGCGTACACACGGTCGCATAAAGTTGTCGGAATTTCCGATCGCCAAGAACGCGGTGACGTAAACCACGTACGACGAGACAAGAAAAGGCCAGTTCAGAACCCAGCGCGGCACCCTTTGGGCTCCTTTTGCTAATCTCGTGTTAGGAAAAGATTGGCGAGAGACGATTCGCGCTTTTTCAGACTCGTGGTTTTCAGATAGTTTTCTGCTGTACAGTTTGTGCTTGTGAGTTTGTATCTGCTCTTCAGTGCGTGCAAGCAAGCTCCGTGTGACTTATTAGTCATTGTGTTCTTGTTCGTTCGTCACTGTTTTTCAGGTCACTCTTCACAGGCCTTGCTGTTCTTCAGTGCGTTCTTTTACTTCGTTCTGAGCAGCCGAACGTTTTCTAGCCATGTTGCGTATACTTACTCTTCGTAGAGTTCGTGCTGTGCGGGGGCTTGGTGTTGGGGTCCTGACCTTGACACAAGTCCAGTCCATGAACAGGGTGGGGAGGAGTTCATGGACCAAGAATTGGTTGCTTCAGCGTGACCAGTTCCGTCATATGCCTTTGCTCCGTGAGATCCGTGAGAATAATCCTGATGATTTCAGGAACTTTCTCCGGATGACAGACCCCGTATTTCACCGTTTGTTGGCTTTGCTGACCCCTTATATTAGCAGGCAGGATACCTGCATGAGGCAAGCCATCACTCCGGAGCAGAGGCTCGTCACCACCCTGCGGCACTTGGCGACGGGGAGAAGCCTGCAGGACCTCAATTTCTCGACAGGCATCTCCCCCCAGGCTCTGGGGATCATTATCCCAGAGACCTGTTCTGCCATCATCCAGGTCCTGCAGAAGGAGTACATTAAGGTAAGATTTTTATCCTTTAATATCACTTTTTTTGTATTTAATGTTTGATAATATATTGTATTTCTTTCCTCATTCCCTAATTACCATGATTGTAATATGCTGTGACTGTCCCCTTTGTCCTCATGCATGCTGGATTTTTATGTAATTATTTTTTTTGTTCTTCATACATATTTGCCTTCACTTACCTCCCCAGCATGCTCTCCTGGCCCTATATTCACCTCATGTAGTCACTTAACGTATATTATCAGCTCCATAGTAGTGTTTTACCCCAAACACCCCCTAAAATGTTTTTAAATGTGATTTGTAATTTAAATTCAGACAAAGTGCCAGAGGCTTTTTTAGGGGTCCCCAAATCATTTGGAACCCTCCCTCCCCCTAACTGCTAAGTCAGCTGATAACAATTCTCTATCTATCCTCAATTATCTATCTGCTGACTTTGCCAAACCCATACACACTATACCCATCTCTTTTGTGCTCAGATGTATGGATGAATTCCCCAAAGCATGTAGTGCAAGGGTCTGCCTGTATACTTTAAAATGGTAATGTTTAAAGTTTTTGTATCCTATTATTATCTTGATAGGTAATAGCAGAATGTCCAAATGTGCTCAAATGTGTACAGTGTGTATTTATATCTTTGTATTATGACACTTCTTTCCTGTCCAGTGGGCTGCCAATAGTGTAACTAAGGAGGGGCTGTTCAAAGTAATACACATTATTTGGGCATTCATCTCTCAATGAAGTGGAGAGGGTTACCCGAGAGGGGGGGGGGGGGATATGATAGGTGTAACTTATACTTTGGTGTTTAAAAATTCCCATTAATGAATTTTATCTTGATGTTGGCCAAGAATGTTTGTGTCTAATCTGCTTTCCATGTTTTAATGTGCAAAAATACTAAATTTTTTTTTGTTTTCCTCAACAGTTTCCTTCCACGCCACTGGAATGGCAGACTGTGGCCTCCCACTTTGCCCAGCGGTGGGACTTTCCTAACTGCCGGGGGGCAATTGATGGGAAACACGTCCACAAGGGGTTCAATAGTATTGTGATGTTGGCGGTGGTGTCGGCTACTTATGAGTTCCTGTATGTAGACGTAGGGAAGAATGCCCGGATGTCCGATGGTGGAGTCATCGCCCAGACGGAGTTCTACAGGCGTCTCCAGAATGGCAGCTTGGACTTGCCACCTCCAGAAGACAATGTGGAAGGACTCCCATTCGTCTTAGTTGCGGATGAAGCATTTGCGCTGGGGGACCATCTTATGCGGCCATTCCCGATGAGGACCCTCACCCCAGACCAGAGGGTTTTTAATTACCGGCTGGCCAGAGCCAGAAGAGTGGTGAACACGTTTGGAATCATGGCCAGCCGGTTCCGCCTATTTCTTACACCCATACATATGGCGGAGTACAAACTGAATCACATTATCCTGGCGTGCTGTGTTCTACACAACTTTTTACAGGAACATTCTGCCAACTATGCTGGCTCAGTTGGGCCTGAAGCCGGAATTCAAAATGAACCAACCCTGACGGCGCTTGAAAGTGGCCGTCCTGGCTTGCCCTCCCTGAGTGCCCGTGATGTCCGGCTAAGATACCTTGAATTCTTTGCGGGTAGGGGGGCTATCAATATGCCAGACAAGGTGTGAAACCTTTATCAAATAAAAACAAATAATTAAGCAAATCTTTGGTGACATTTACTGCTTGTGTTTGTTTTAGCTGACCCTGACAGAAATGTGTGGAGTCCTGAAAATGGCATGATTGTGTAACCTTATACAAAGCACTGTTGGGTGTTATGTACTAAAGGCAAAGACACTTTGCACTCCAAGTGCACTTGAAACTGCACTTGGGAGTGCAAAGTGGATTTGCCCTTATGAAATAACACCCATTGTCACAGAAAGCAGCAATTAGAGCACCACAAAAGTGTTGTAGCGTTGAGACAATTATCCACACATTCTTGATTGACAATCTTTTTAATACCTGCACAATCACATGTGCATTTTGACAAGGTTTTTAAAACAAACCAACATGTTTGTTGTATAACAATTTTTGGGGTGGCATTAGAAAAAGTTGAAATGTCCATTTAAGATAAAACAGGCATGTTTCAAACCAACAAGACAGACACAAATCTTGAACTTACAAAGTTCACATTTGGTAGAACTTGAAGGCAATATCAGACATGAGTATTTAGGAACTGTGTTTGATATTGCGTTCAGATGGGGTGAAGTCACCCCAGGAAAAGCCAAATTTTGAAGATGCACACCAATTTACAAATGTCAACATGTGCTAGCTGCCATCACGGGGATCAAGGGACGTGTTTAGGGGGAGCAACCCCTTCCTCTCAGCTACATTATTAAGGAAGGGGTTGCACCCCCAAAACACGTCCATTGATCTCCCGTGATGGCAGATAGCACATGTTGACACACTGTGTGCATCTTCAAAATTTGGCTTTTTGACAATTCGACAAAAAAATTAAAATTGTAGCACACCATAAAAGAAAGGGCTTTGGAGGGGTTTTAAACTCTCCCCAAAACATCAATGATGTTATTTTTTTGAATAACATCGTTGATGTTTTTCTTGAGGTTTTCCAATGCAACATTACATCCCATGATCTCCCCAATCAGGATCTGTGCAGTTTCCAAGGTGAAATGCCCTGGATCCACAACATCACGATCACCTAAAAAGATAGAAACCAAAAAAAAACATGGATTATAAATATGCCGGCATCCATCTCTTACCTGAGCCTGTGGTCGCAGACACTCACCTGTTGTGGTGACAATTTCCACCACGTCTTCCTCCCCCTGCTCTGCTTGTCTTTGTGGGATTTCCCCTTCTTCCACAGATGGGGGGTCTCTGGTCTCCTCGGATGAGGGGTGTCCTCCGAGTCTTTTCTCCCCTATGTGAAAAAAAAAATGGTATACTTGGCACACAGATATTTGACAGCAGAACTATAAATATGAAACATTGCTTGGAAGTGGGGTACAATTGTCGATTTTGGCAGAGTTCCAAGATGTAGAATTTTTTGGGTCCTTTGTCGAGCTTCAATACTTTACTTGTACAAGCTTCACAGATAGAGACACCCCTATACACTGGAGCACCTGTGTGGGCCCCCTAATAAAAAGGGTGTTCTTGTGTCCCACACTAGTGCTCCTGTGTCCAGATGTGTAAACAGCTGCTGAGTGTCCTCTCCTTACACAGAATCTAGTTTGCATTTAATTCTAGTAACAAACCCATCTACACAACCAAATTAATTTCATACAAGTAGGCCCTAAAAAATGTGGTCAAATGCATATGGCCAAAACAATGGTGTTTTATAGGCCGAAATAAAAATGTTTGATACGAACAAATAAGGTGCCCATGAACATGAAAGTTGCCATTTTAAACTGTACAGCAGTTCAGAAAAGCACATGGATCAGCACGAACGTAATAAACACAAAAAGAATAGGAACACAGCAAAACTACTTACTTTTTTGCAGCACTCTCCGGATCTTTCTGTACTGCTCATGCTCTCTTAATTTCAGGTCCGACCACCGCTTCCTGAGCTGATCTTTCGATCGTCGTACCCCGAAATTCCGGTGCAGACTTTTGACCACTTTCGCCATGATCTTGGCCCTTCGGTCATTGGGGTTGGGGTAAGGTCCATACTTTCCATCATAGTTGGCCCTCTTCAAGATGTCGACCATCTCCAACATCTCCCCAAAGGACATATTTGATGCCTTAAATCTTCTCCTTCTGGATCCAGACGTTTCCGGCTCCGGGCTTTCCTCATCCTCCTCCTCGTTGCTATAATTAGCACGCACCTGCTCTGACTCTGCCATGTGCTCTTCCCCCACTGCACCGAACAAAAAGGGGCGGGGAATAGACTAGAAAGAATGTCAGGGGCGGGCGGAGTTACACGCATGCGCAGTGTGTATAAAGCGTAACACGCGTGCGTAGTACGTACGATCTGTGAGCGGAGGAAGGAGTATCAGAGGCGCCGATCGTGATAACGAAGGTAAGAGCCAAACTTTGGCCTATACTGCTTCTAGATTGAGGCCTATATTGTAACAAGATTAGGAGAGTTTTGCCTGACATTAGGGTTTGTCTTGTGTTGTGTCTTGCAGTGAAAATGGATATCTTGAAAGATAACGACTTTATGGCAATCTTCATTGATATGTTCAGGGAGCTGCCTTGTCTATGGGAGATAAACCACCCTGAATATAAGAACCAAACAAAGAGGAAGGCAGTACTGGACGGTGATCCCCACGGCAGACATCACCTATTTGAAGATCCTAATTGGTGGCCTGAGGAGCACTTATCTAAGGGAGCACAAGAAGGTCCAGGATTCCCAGAGATCCGGAGCTGCAGATGACATTTATGTCCCCAGGCTGTGGTACTATGACAGGCTGCATTTTCTGGCAGGTCAGACTGAACCCAGGTCATCACTCTCCAGTCTTCCTTCCAGGCTTCCTTCCCCCCCAGCTGAGGCTTCTGACGCCCAACCTGGGCCTTCCAGGCAGCAACATGTGGAGGAACCCAGCTTGAGCCAGGTATAGCATTCCTCTAAATATTTCTGCTTGTCCAATCAATGATGTTAACTAGATGTTAGTTTGGAGTACTAATTTATGATTGTGATTGATGATGCAAAAACTAAAACCATGTCCCTTTTTCATACACAGGGAAGTCTCAGCCAGGAGGTGGCCGGGCCAAGCAGGTTGCCTGATACCCAGGTCCCTCCCCTACACCTGCAAAGACAAAGTGGCAGGAAGATGAATAACTTGGAGGAGGCTGCCATAGGCCTCTTTTGGAAGGCTACAGAGGCCCTGAGAACCCCCCACACTGTGGAGGAGGACTTTGCTTGCATAACTGCCTGCAAAATGCTGCAGATGGAGGAGGGACAACGACTCCTGTGTGAGTCCTTAATTTTGGAAGCTCTCAATAGGGGTTGAGGGGCCAAATAACATCTGCTACCCACATTTGTGACCTCACACATGGTCCTCCTCCAGGTCCTACTACTCCTCCAGGTCCTACTCCTCCTCCTGCCACATCTCCAACACCAGAGCCACAGCCGGGAAGGAAGCGTGGAAAGAAGACCAGAAAGTGATGACCCTGGGTCCAGTCTGGTCTGGCAAAAGATGCAGCGTCTGGGAGTAGCACAGCCTGGGGACACAGATGTCATCTGCTGCTTTCATGATCTCTGGGACTTCTGGACCAGACTGCACTCCCTTAGATATGGACTCCTCAGGCCACCAATTTTGATGTTAAATAATTGATGTCCGCCCTGGGGGTCCAAGGCTTCGCTAATTTCAGCTGTTTCTACAGCGTTGCCTCCCTCTTTGGTTCTGAGCCCTTAATAAAGTATTTTTTGTTTCAATTATACTCGCCTATGTGTGTTTTCCTTCAAAAAGGACAGTTTGTTTGTGAGGATTCAGGTACATTTCAAAAATACAATGTCAAATTAACAAGGGACACCAACACCAAGCAACCTTCTTGAGATTAAATAATATAAGATATCAATGGTGTTGTGGTAACTTGACACACAAAACACACACAAAAATATTAGGGAGTAAAACTAAACAAAAACAAAAACAAAGATCAGCCTTGAAAAAAATACAAACCTAAAAAAAAAAAAAAAAAAAAAAAAAAACCCAAAAATAATTTTGTCAGATGTGACAAATCAAAATATATTGAGGGAATCCCGATAAATAATAAAGAAAGAAGTTTGTGAGAAGTCTGTGTGAATATCAGCAGCAAAACTACTTCATTCTTCTCACATTATAAAGAAGAGAGTGCGCTGTATTAAACCATTTTTTACATTGCAGCGTGACGAAAGTGCTGTATCCATTGCGAACGCTAATTTTACCAGATCGAGCTGTTCGGTCTCGGAATTTCTTCCAAGCATGCGTGGCACTTTGTGCGTCGGAAGTGGCCACACACGGTCGGAATTGACGTGATCGGATTTTGTTGTCGGAAAATTTTATAGCCTGCTTTTAAACTTTGTGTGTCGGAAAATTCGATGGAAAATGTCCGATGGAGCCCACATACGGTCAGAATGTCCGACAACACGCTCCGATCGGACATTTTCCATCGCAAAATCCGACCGTGTGTACGGGGCATAACAGTGCATATTTGCTGATCACTGTAATAATGTCACTGGTACCCAAAAAAGTGTCAGTTAGGTGTCCGATCTGTCTGCCGCAATGTCACAGTCCCACTATAAGTCTCTGATCACTGCCATTACTAGTAAAAAAAAAAAAAATTTTAATAAAATAAAAATGACATAAAAATATCCCATAGTTTGTAGATACTATAACTTTTGGGCAAACCAATCAATATACGCTTATTGGGATTTGTTTTACCAAAAATATGTAGCATAATACATATTGGCCTAAACTGATGAAGACATTTGATTTTTTACATTTTTTATTGGATGCGTTTTATAGCAGAACGTAAAAAACATTGTTTTATTTTTTCAAAATTGTCACTCTTTTTGTTTATAGCACAAAAAAAAAAACTGCAGAGGTGATCAAATATCACCAAAAGAAAGCTCTATTTGTGGGAAAAAAAGGAACATCGATTTAATTTGGGTACAGTATTGGGCAATTGTCAGTTAACCACTTAAGCACCGGACCATTTGGCTGCCTAAAGACCAGAGGACTTTTTACAATTTGGCACTGCGCTGCTTTAACTGGTAATTGCGCAGAATGCACTGTTGTACCCAAATGAAATTTGCGTCCTTTATTTCCCACAAATAGAGCTTTCTTTTGCTGGTATTTGATTCCCTCAGCGATTTTTATTTTTTGCGATATAAATGGAAAAAGACCGAAAATTTTGAAAAAAATTATATTTTCTACTTTTTATTATAAGAAAAATCCAATAAACTCAATTTTAGTCATACATTTAGGCCAAAATGTATTAAGCCACATGTCTTTGGTAAAAAAAAATGTCAACAGGCGTATATTTATTGGTTTGCGCAAAAGTTGTAGCGGCTACAAACTAGGGTAATTTTCTGGAATTTACACAGCTTTTAGTTTATGACTGCCCATCTCATTTCTTGAGGTGCTAAAATGGCAGGGCAGCACAACCCCCCCCCCCCCCCCAAATGACCCCATTTTGGAAAGTAGACACCCCAATGAAATTGCTGAGAGGCATGTTGAGCCCACTGAATATTTCATTTTTTTGTCCCAAGTGATTGAATAATAACAAAAAAATTTTTTTTACAAAAAGTTGTCACTAAATGATATATTGCTCACACATGCCATGAGCAGATGTGGAATTACACCCCAAAATATATTCTGCTGCTTCTCCTGAGTACAGGGATACCACATGTGTGGGACTTTTTGGGAGCCAACCACGTACGGGGCCCCGAAATCCAAGCACCACCTTCAGGATTTCTAAGGGCGTAAATTTTTGATTTCACTCCTCACTACCTATCACAGTTTTGAAGGCCATAAAATGCCAAGATGGTACAAAATCCCCCCAAATGACCCAATTTTGGAAAGTAGACACCCCAAGCTATTTGCTGAGAGGCATGTTGAGTCCATGGAATATTTTATATTTTGCCACATTTTGCAAGAAAATGACAAACTTTTTTTTTTTTGCACAAAATTGTCACTAAATGATATATTGCTCACACATGTCATGGGCATACGTGGAATTACACCCCAAAATACATTCTGCTGCTTCTCCTGAGTACGGGGATACCACATGTGTGGGACTTTTTGGGAGCCTAGCCGAGTACGGGGCCCCAAAAACCAAGCATCGCCTTCGGGATTTCTAAGGGTGTAAATTTTTGATTTCACTCCTCACTACCTGTCACAGTTTTGAAGGCCATAAAATGCCAAGATGGTACAAAACCCCCCCAAATGACCCCATTTTGCAAAGCAGACACCAAAAGCTATTTGCTGAGAGGCATGGTGAGTATTTTGCAGCTCTCATTTGTTTTTGAAAATGAAGAAAAGAAAAATTAATTTTTTTTCTTTTTTCAATTTTCAAAACTTTGTGACAAAAAGCGAGAGGGTTTGAACTGTTCTGACATTTTATGCACAACATTTAGAAGCTTATGTCACACCTCACTCACCCTTCTAACCACTTGAAGACAAAGCCCTTTCTGACACTTTTTGTTTACATGAAAAAATATTTTTTTTTGGAAGAAAATTACTTTGAACCCCCAAACATTATATATTTTTTTTAAAGCAAAGGCCCTACAGATTAAAATGGTGGGTGTTTAATTTTTTTTTCACACAGTATTTACGCAGCGATTTTTCAAATGCATTTTTTTTTTTTTTTTGAGAAAACACACTTTTTTTAATTTTAATGCACTAAAACACACTAGATTGGCCAAATGTTTGATGAAATAAAAAAAGATGATCTTAGGCCAAGTACATGGATACCAAATACGACATGCTTTAAAATTGCGCACAAACGTGCAGCGGCAACAAACTAAATACATATTTAAAAGCATTTAAAAGGCTTTACAGGTTACAACTTTAAAATTACTGCCCTCAATCTGACCTTCGCGGTGATACCTCACATGCATGGTGCAATTGCTGTTTACATATGACGCCAGTTTGATGCTTGCGTTCGCCTTTGAGCGAGAGCAAGGGGGGGGACAGGGGTGCTTTTTTTTTTTTTAATTATTTATTTTGCTTTTTTATTTTTAAACTGTTCCTTTCATTTTTTTTATTATCATTTTTATTGCCATCTCAGGGAATTTAAATATCCCCTATGATAACAATAGGTAGTGACAGGTACTCTTTTTTGAAAAAATTGGGGTTTATTAGTGTGACAGACTCACCCAGGACAGAGGCTATTGGAGGGGACTGAACGCAAGCCTCTTGCCCACCGATTATGGGCCCTGGCATTCGGGGGAATGGTGCTCTCTGTGAGCTGTATGTCTGGGGACCCTAGGGTTGGTGTTACTTTGGATTCAGCTCCATGTCCCCCAACACACAAGACTCTGGGAACCCTTTATATGCCATATTAGAATAGTGACTGATTTATACCTTTGGGACTCCTACTGTTAAATGCTAATGTCATCAATTCCAGCTACCTGTCTGTTGTCTGCAATAATGTGTATATTGTAAATAAGTCTAGTGTGGCTCTAAGAGTCTTTTCACCCATTGTTGTTTGTGTTAATTGTTACTGTGTGTAGCTCGGTGACGTCTGGGCAAAAGGTCATGTCTCAGTCACCTAGGCTGTATAAAGGATTAGATAATTAGCTCATGTTAATTAGGTTAGCTTTTAGTCATCCTGCTGTATAAATTTGTGTGAGATCTCAAATAAAGAGTTAGTCCATGTTAGCAGTGAAGCAAGTGTCGCCTTGTTTTGTGCTTGGAAGCGTTTGGAATATCTGATATCTGTATCCAGACTACAAGGAAGTGGTATACTGACAGAAGCACTCAAGTGGAGTGTGGGGCGTTCCGTGACAATTAGGCGAAATCTAAGTCATGAAATGCTTGTAGCTTTCGGTTTCTTAGGCCATAGAGATGATTGGAGCCATTCTGGTCTCTGATCAGCTCTATGGTCAGCTGGCGGAACCACCCGCTGCATTCTCAGGTTCCCTGCTGGGACAGGAGAGCCAGAGAAAACCATGGAAGACGGTGGGGGGGGGGACATTCCCTCCTACTGCTTGTAAAAGCAGTCTAGAGGCTAATTAGTCGCTAGGATTGCTTTTACATGAAAGCCGATCGCTGTCTGAAAAGAATGTTACTAAGATGATACCGAAACCCGCAGGCATCATTCTGGTATAACCACTCAAAGTCCAGCAACATACGTTGCTGGTCCTTGTTTGGCATATATTGTAATCTTTTTTTTCATGCAGCGTGTGGGCTGAACGAAAAAAAAAGAGATTGGTGGGTATGCCCACCATTAGAATACCTCCCTTCATCCACCCACTTCTAATGATGGGCATATATGCACCATTTTGTTTTGAACTGTGGTGGTGAAATCACCTCCTACAGCGCTGGAGTAACGGCTTTATGTATCGTGGAAGCAAACGCTGTTGCTGTCAAGATAAATAAATCAGTGCTGCAGCTAAATGGCCTAAAAAATATATGCCAAAGCATGGGGGCATCCACCCCAAAAGTTAGGAGCAAATCGCTCCTCCACCCCTGCTGCCCCCATGCTTCGGCAAATATGCTCTTTTTTTTTTTTTTAACTGTGGTGGTGAAATCACCTCCTACAGCGCTGGAGTCACGGCTTTATGTATCGTGGGAGCAAACACTGTTGCTGTCAGGATAAATAAATCCACGCTGCAGCTGAATGGCGTACCTGAAAACAAAAAAAAGGTTAATAAAACACAGTAAACAGTAAAGTATAAAAAAAAAATGACATACCTGAAAAGCAAACTTGATAAAACATGATAATAAAACATTGCAGATTTGGGGGCGCATGCGCGAGGCTTTACATGGCAGACGTGTCTCTGTGAAGCTCCGCACTCCCCGCCGCACATCCGGGACTATAAAGCCTAACTGAACCGACAGATCGGAACCATTTCTACGGGGATCGCTTCTTCATACATCAGTGCCCCTTCCGGTATGGTGTTAACGGGCCACCGCCGAAAACCGAACCATAAACCCATCAAAGAAGCGCTAGCCCGCGCTTCCTCCAAGATGGCGTCGAAGGCCCGGAACCTGGCTGATCTCACAGCAACATCTCCAGCTCGCTCTGATATACCGGACAGCGAGGAAGAGACTGACATACAAGAAGGTTCAGGAGGCTTTCCACCCGCCCCTGATACAGGTATGTCACAAGCTGCCTTTATGAGAGTCATGGAATCCATGTTACATAAGGCCCTTAAAGCAACTTCAGACCAGATCACCACTAGTCTGACACGTGAGATACGCGAGATAGGCCAGCGCACAGCAGACCTTGAGACAAGAGTTGATGACATAGAACTCACCCTCCAGGAACAAACGCAGGAGCAAATTGCTCTCAGAGAGGAGAACTCTATGCTTTTAGCCCGCCTCGAGGACGCGGAGAATCGCTCCCGCAGATCCAATCTACGCCTCAGAGGCATCCCAGAAACAATTGATGACCTGCAATCTTTTACAACAGCACTTTTCCAAGAATTAGCACCCTCCATACCCATCGAACGACTTGAATTCGACAGAATTCACAGAGCACTCACCAGGCGCCAAACAGACGGTCCACCTAGAGACATTATCATTAAGCTGCACTTTTTTCGCACGAAGGAACAGCTCCTGGCAGCCGCCCGCAACAACAACACCTTGCAATTCCAGAGTCATACATACCAATTGTTTTCTGACCTGGCACCCCTCACGATTGCTAAACGCCGCGCCATGAAGCCTCAGCTACAGGTACTTATACATCATCAACTTAAGTACACATGGCGGTTCCCGTTCGCATTGCAATTCTCCTATCAAGGTCAGCAACATACCTCCACCACGCCAGAATCTCTCCAAAAGCTGCTGGAATCACTCAACCTATCTCCCCAGTCTGCCCACTCAGACACAGCCCTTCCTCGCACTCCAGCCAGATCTGCATCGCAACCGTACACCATTACTCCTAATCGGAAAAACTCCGGACCACCATCCATCCGGAAGGGAACTCCAGCCAGATTATCCGAATACTCCTATCGCAGCCCGAAATCCCGAGCTCCACGCTGAAAACAAAGGAACTACCCTATCTATTCTTTTTGTCTCCTCTTCTTTTTTTTGATTACGCAGGTACTCGGTTGCACATGCAGAGAATGTCTCCATGCCACCTCAGAGACCCCACTAGTGACCGAGACCTGCTAGAGGACTACTGTCAAGAACGGATATATGGTAACCTAAAATTGTTCTCTTTTCAGGGCTCGCAGGCCTTTTAAGGCCTTCTCAGGTTCAGTTGTGTTGTTCGGTTTTTCTTTTACACTTATTTTTCCCTTTTTATTCGTTATTATCTCATTGTTGTTTTTAAACGCACAATTATGTTTTGCACACACCCAGAGCGTACTTGACCTGGTTTACATTCTGTGAACCGGGTGAACCCCGCTACTCTGTAGTTTTCAAGACTTTATACCGGTAACGATTCAACTAGATAGCCTCTATGTTTTGTCTAATTTACCGAGAATTTCATGCACACTTTCCTAGTATGTACCCTACATCATCCCCATCCCCCCCCCTCCTTTCCCCCTTCCCCCCTCCCCTCCCCCTCCCCCCCCTCTTCCCACCCCTCCCCCACTCCTCCCTATTCTCCCCCCCTCTCCTCCCTTCTTTCCCCTCTCCAACCCCCCCTCCTCCTTTCTCCCTTCCCTTCCCTGTTTTTTCCTCCCCTGTTCCTCCTTCTCCCACCCTCCTTCCTCTCCAACCCCCCCTCCCCTCAACTTGTAGACACCAATTTTTTATGGTGAATGTCAACATCCGAAAACACACATGTGTGCTTAGCAGTTATTGAATAGAACTGTACCATACGCTCTTATGTTCCCCACCCCCCACCCTAAACTTGATATTCTGTTGATGTTAACATTATCAGGGGGCAATGGGAACGATTTCGTAATTTTCATTTAATGTCGTTTTGTTATGTTCCATTATACTTACTTTTTAAATCACTTTAATCACTTGCTGCTCCCGGTTGCGGCGGGGAGCAGTCAATGCTTACCCCCTCAGCGGTGCATCCACTCTCTGACCGAAACCTCGGTCGCAGAGTCAGTGCACGCATTAGTCGGGCTCTACTGATGCGCTGCCCCCTTATCAGGGGGGCCGCTCGGTGCTTCACCCGACCCACTATGCTCTCCCTCCCTCCCTCCTCCCTCTCCCCCCTTTTTGACTCTATATCTCTACTCCCTTCTCTCTTTCTGTGCCGGCTGACCTGCGTGGGCCCCCCCTTTTTCTTCTTTGATACTTACCACCCACACACCCCATAATGGCCCCACTTGAAATTCTCACCCTGAACGTTAAGGGGTTGAATTCCCCACATAAACGAGTAAAGGCATTCCAAACCTTTGCGTCCCTGAAAGCTAAAATTGTAGCCCTACAGGAAACCCATTTCTCTATGCACCAAACACCAAGATTTTTTAGCTCCAAATACCCACAGGTATTTACTGCTTCAGCTAAAACAAAACACAGAGGAGTTTTACTCGCTTTTCATCACACCATGCCATTTACCCCCCTCACCGAAATAAAAGACCCTGAAGGTCGTTATCTCATCCTAGTAGGACTATTACAGGACATACCTATAACCCTTGTCTCCTATTACGCCCCCAATACAAACCCGAATCCCTTTTTTTCACATCTATTACAAGTTGTGCAAGCGCACTGCAAGGGAACTTTGTTCCTCTGCGGAGACTCCAACTCCATATTACAGCCACACACAGACAAATCTCCCTATGCCCCTGAACATTACTCCCCCTCTTCACAATTTCGCAAACTTATACAGTCAGCCTCCCTCCTAGACACGTGGAGAGAACTCAACCCCTCTAAGAGAAACTATACATTTTATTCACATCCACACAAATCATTTTCTAGGATTGACCATATATTCACCTCAATAGCTTCTGCACCACTTCTCCTTCACTCACATATCCAACCAATTACATGGACAGATCACTGTGCCGTTATAACCACAGTGTCATCCCTAATCCCACAAACTACAAATAGATCATGGTGTATGAATGATTCCCTCCTAACCAATCCATCATACTGCCTAGATATTCAAGTAGCCCTTAAAGATTACTTAAAACACAATGCAACCCCCGACATCTCCCCTGTCCTCCTCTGGGAAGCGCACAAACCCGTGATTCGTGGCACATGTATCTCAGTGGCATCCCATCTTAATAGAGACAAGAAGCTCAAATTACGCCAACTTGAATCAGATTACCATAATAGTTTCCTTTTATTCCAATCTGACCCAACAGAATCACACAAAGTAACATTAGAAAAAATAAAGCTGGAACTAGATCTAATCTTAGCCGAAACGGCTGATAAAACTATTCGTAGAACAAACCACACGATTTATACTAAAGCAAATAAACCAGACACCTATCTGGCCCTACGTCTGCGTAGACCAGACCGTGCTCGTGTTCCCATTAGACTCAGACTGGCTAAGGATGAAATTACTAGCAATCCTGTTAAGGTTCTCTCGGAGTTCCGTAAACAGTTGGCAAATCTCTATGATTCTAAAACAGCATTTCCACTACGCCAAGCAGAAAAACTGTTCCATAACTTACCTATACCAACCTTGTCTGAATCCAGCCGTGAGCTGATGGAGAGCACGATCTCAACAGACGAAGTAATAGCAGCCATTAAAACTCTAAAACCTAATAAGCGCCCAGGCCCTGATGGCCTCCCCAGTCTCTACTATAAAAAGTTTGCCACTGAACTTGCCCCCCTTCTCACCAATACATTTAATACTATACTAAAACAACACTCTTTTGGCAGGGACACATTGACTGCTCTCATCTCTATGATCCCCAAACCAAACACTGATAGCACGTTATGGTCCAACTATAGACCAATCTCACTTCTTAATGTGGATATTAAGATTTTAGCTAAAGTCCTCGCCCTACGCCTCAATCCCATCATTGGTGGCTTGATACACAAAGACCAGGTTGGCTTTATACCCAAACGACAAGCGAGCGACAATATCAGACGAGTAGTCCTTTTGCAACATCTGGCTCGTTCCCGTAAGATCCCCATGCACCTCCTTTCCTTAGATATACGCAAAGCCTTCGATACAGTCTCATGGCCCTACCTAATTTTTATCCTCCAACGTTGGGGCTTCGGTCCCAACTTCTTAAATTGGATCAAGGCCCTTTATAACCACCCACAAGCGTATGTTCACTATTCCGGATTCCGATCAGATCCTTTTCCAATAGCACGGGGGACTAGACAGGGATGCCCATTATCCCCCCTGCTCTTCGCACTCACAATCGAACCCCTGGCAGCCCTGATTAGATCTAACCCCGATATTCGAGGCTTAGATATAGCATCCACCTCCCATAAAGTGTGCCTCTTCGCTGATGATGCACTTCTCTTCATCACTTCACCCCACACCACATTACCCAACCTTATGAACATCCTGGATAAATTTTCTAACATATCTGGACTTGAAGTCAATCAAACCAAATCGAGGGCCCTTGATGTGTCCCTGCCACAAGCTGACCTAGAAACATTACGTAGCAATTTCCCCTTTCTCTGGTCTACCACATCGATCCCATACTTAGGGATCAAGCTCACTAAGGACCCTGCCAACCTGTTCCAATCTAATTACCTCCCAATGCTTTCACAAATATCTTCCTTATTAAATACCTGGTTACCACTGTGTGTCTCCTGGCTGGGACGTATAGCTGCTGTGAAAATGTCCCTATTACCGAAACTGTTATACCTATATAGAGTGCTCCCTATCAAAGTCCCTCCTTATTACCATAGGATTGTACAGAATAAAGTTTTCAAATATATATGGGGACCCACTAGACCCAGAGTGGCGAAACCGATTCTTCTCCGCAACAAGCTCTACGGTGGCCTGGGTATCCCCAATTTCGCACACTACTACCACGCAGCCCGTCTAGCACAGTCGACTTTATACCACGCCAAGTCAGAGACCCCACTTTGGGTGGCCCTCGAAGCCATCGATTTACACCCGCTTAATATAGGCAATCTACTATGGCTTCCTACATCAGCTAGAGGACCTATAACTAATCCGTTAACACTTTACACTCTTAAACTTTGGGATAGACTAAAAGCTCCATTTAAACTAATCTCTCCACACTCCCCACTTCTGTCTTACTTAGGTCACCCTCAATTCCTCCCAGCCTACACAGAACCAACCTCATTTCATGCCTGGGCCCAGGCGGGTCTGACTCGCATTTGTGATCTCATTAGTGGAGACACTGTGAAACCCTTTCCAATTATCCAGGAGCAAACACAACTTCCCCATAGGGAATGTTTCCGCTACCTCCAAATTAAGCACTTTGTGCAAGAAACTATAAAAACCAACTCTGGTCTGGGTACTCTGACCGAGTTTGAGCGTATGTGCGAGTCTGATCCGCATGCCCCGGGTATTATCTCCCGCCTATACTCCCACCTTACATTACCACCCCCAGATCTTCCCACGTATGCGCAAAGATGGTTGAGAGACCTCGACACTACACTCGAACCAGAAGATTGGTCGACCATATGGTCTAACACAAAAAACTCATCCCAGAATGTTATTGCCTCCGAAGCGAACTATAAAGTGCTAATGCGCTGGTACCTAGTCCCAGCTAGAATTGTTAAGTTTCTACAAGACTCCTCCCCAAGCTGTTTCAGAGGTTGTGGGGAAAGGGGTACGCACCTACATATATGGTGGACATGTCCACATGTACAACGCTTCTGGGCGATAATATTTCAGATGGCAACCACCCTACACCAAACCACTTTATCTCCCAGCCCCAAAATTGCCCTCCTCAACCTCTTTCCACAAGACTATACCAGATCACAACTCCGACTTCTCTTACATTTATTCACAGCAGCCAAGCAGACGATAGCTAAGGCCTGGAAAACCCCCACTCTTAACATAGCCGAAACAAAGAATAGGATTACCCAAGCAATGATACATAGCAAAACAGAGGCAAAAATCCTAGATAAGGCCACCCAACACAACAGAGTCTGGCGACCCTGGGTGGAACACTTTTTGCCAACAGATATCGACGAGGACCTGGTAACGCTTTAAGCAGTCCTGGATGTCATCCCGAGACTCTATTTTGGCACCTGTGCCCACGCGGGCTAGCCGGCACCCCCCTCTTCCCCCTTCTCCTATTTACTACTTTCCCGCTTACACCCCCTCTTTACTTCCCCTCCTTTCTTATAATCTCACCTCTCCATTCCACCCTACCCTCCAAAATTGAAAAAGAGTAATATACTCTGTTACTAGCAATACTTTTTAGGGCCCCCCCACCACAGTTGTTGGGGATTGGCCCGGATTTATAGTGTTAAAAAAGGGACCATACCTCCCTTTCATCTCTCAAATATATACGTACGCAGTCCCAATATGCCGCACAACTTAGTATTATACATGTTATTCTAGTACTTAGTTTCCATCAAGCCCAAATTTCATGCATTATTTTTATGTTCACTGTCATATATTCAATCGAAACTATGTATGGAACTTAATGTAACAGCTGTTTGTGAATTTTCCAATAAAATATTTGAAAGAAAACATTGCAGATTAGAATACAGTAAAAAAGAGTAGAACAATAGAGAGAGAGAAAACAATAAAACCACAACTATTTTTGTTTTTTTTTATTTTATATATTTTTTTGTGTTTTTTTTTTTTTTAACACTTTTACTTGTAACTGCAACGGTTCGGTTCCAGGTTTGGGTCTCTCATAATGCGATGGTATCTTGGGAGACCCTGTCAAAGTGTGTCCTAGTCTGTGCAGTGCTGTACCCTACATTAAAACTCCACTAGTGTATGGTAGCATTCAAAACATTCACCAATGCAAAGACCAGGATTGTCAGAACAGGAGGGACAATAATAGCGAGTGTCACTCCTATATCCACGCTTGCTACAGACACGACATCTTCTTTGGGGGGCTCGTTGGGTAGGGATACTCGGGAGAACATACGGATAATGCCTCTCATGCAGCCGGCTTACTGCATTTGGATTGGGAAGGTGAGGTGGAGCATTGTCTGGAAACAGAAGGGCTCTGACAATCTCTTCCTGGAATTTAAGGAAGGATCCAGTCCGTTCTGAAGCTCTGTATAGCGCATGAGCGTTCAGCAAAGCCAATTGAAATAAGTATACAGACACTTTTTTATACCAGCGTCTGGCCTTACGGGCAACTAGGTACGGCGCCAACAACTGGTTGTTGAGCTCCACCCCTCCCATATTTTGGTTATATTCGAGGACACAGAGGGGTTTCTCCACAACACCAGTCGCCGTAGGAATTTGGACCGTCGTGTCTGCGTGAAGGGAGGACAAAACGAAAACATTCTTATTATCCCTCCACTTCACAGCGAGCAAGTTATTACAATTCAAGCAGGCTCTCTCCACCAGCCTAAAACGGGAATCTACAAGCCTCTGGGGTAAGCCCCGGCGATTAGATCGCACGGTGCCACATGCGCCAATCTGATGATCAAACAGGTGACTAAAAAGTGGCACGCTCGTGTAATAATTATCCACATACAAATGGTACCCCTATCTGAATAAGGGTGACACCAAGTCCCACACAATCTGCCAGTGCTCCCTATGTAATCTGGGCAGTTTGGCGGCTCTACGCGACTATCTCTTCCCTCATAAACCATAAAACTATATGTATAGCCTGTGGCCCTGTCAGAGAGCTTATACATCTTGACGCCTTATCTGGCACGCTTGCTGGGAAGGTACTGTTTGAAAGACAAGCAGCCATAAAACTTAATCAGGGACTCATCAACGCAGACAACTTGGGGAGTAAACAAGGCTGCAAAACGTTGGTTGAAGTGGTTTACGAGGGGCCAAATTTTGTAGAGCTGATCGTATCCAGGGTATCCACGAGGACGACAGAGTTCATTGTTGTTGAAGTGCATGAACTGCAAGATCTGCTCGTATCGTGCCCTGGTCATGGAGGCAGAGAACACTGGCATATGGTAAATTGGGTCAGTGGACTAATATGACTGCAACGTACTCATTTTAACTATGCCCATGTCGAGGGATAGGCCCAGAAAGGTTGTAAATTCGGAAACCGTAATTGGTTTCCAATCTCTGGCAAGGGAGGACTGCGGATTAGTGGCGATGAATTGACCAGCATACAAAATTACTTTGGTCCACAATAGATCTATAGAGATCTTCCGTCAAAAACAGTGAATAAAAATCAAGTGATGTAAAATCAACCGTTTCCATCCGAATTTCAGGTTGGCCAGTGAATGGGGGGATTACGGGTGCTGCAGAAGTGGTGGGCTCCCAATTAGGATTGGCAAATTCTGCAGGAAGGACACTATGGACACGCCGGGCCTGTCTGTCTTCATGGTGGCAGCGGGACACTACTTGTGCTTGCCACCTCGCCAGCTTGAACTGCACTTATGGGACTCGCCACATCACCACGTGATACTGCAGTGCTGGATGTACGACCAGGGTGTTCTAGGCCGCTGGTGCTTGCCAGTTCACCAGAAAGATGAGCAGAACTAGTACTTCTCTGCTCCATACGAGAGCGGTTCTTGCACCTCAACAACAGCAGAAGAAGATGGGGGTCTGGTACGCCTGACCTTGGCAGGGACCACAACTCTGTCATCAGAGCTATCATCTGTCATGGAGCCGCTGTGGTCTACAGGATCGTATTCTGAGCCTGAATCTGACAGATGAGTGACTTCCTCTTCACTATCTGTCATGCTCAGAAACGTGTAGGCCTCTTCACTGGTGTACCTTCGATTTGCCATTTTGGGCTCTAAATTTAGTGGTACACTAGTGAGATTCACAGGAAAAAAATGCTCCCAGGCTGTCAGCAACTGTATCAAACGCTACCAAAAATGTTAGCGATAGCAGGGATCAGGCCTGACTCTGCGAACGCTGCAGTTATGTGTTCAGTGTTTTCTAAGTGACAGTGATCAATCGATACTGCACTTGGGTGGGCTGGGTGGAGGGGCAAAACGCAGGTGCTAGCAGGTATCTGGTCTGATCCCGCTAACACTGCGTTTTTGGGAACCCTAAACTGCTGTGGGCGCTAGTATAGATCTTATCAGATATTGATCCGTTCAGACACTATACCACTAAGGGAGGTGTATTGCTGTGTGCATGGGTGTTAGCGGTACTGGCACTAATCTGACGCTGCCTGGGGCGACACAGACCCTGACTGACACTAAAACACTTATACGGTGATCACTGGTGAAAGGGTTAACTAGGGGGCAATCAGGGGGTTAAAACCTTTATTAGGTAGTATATGTGGGTACCTGACGCTATAAAAAGCTGACGGTGAACCTAAATAACTAACAGGCTAACTAGCGTCACCCGTGAGACCAATACAGCGATCAGAAAAATGATCGATTAGGGACACTGGCGACAGGGAGTGAAAGGGTAACTGGGGGGGTAAGCCTAGACATAAAGGGGCCTACCACTAATTGCCCTAACACTTATAACAGTCACAAAATGACACCAATGCAGTGATCAGTAAAAAAAATGAAAACTGCTATTGGTGTCACTGTGACAGGGGGTGCAGGGGGGGGGGTGATTTATGCACCTGTGTGTACTGGCGTTAGTGTGCTGTTGGTGCAAACTCACATTGATGTCTTCTCTCCTCGGGAGCCAGAATGAAATGGCTCCACAAGGAGAGATGACATCACTTCCTCTGCTTCTGTTTACATTTCAGAAGCAGAGGAAGCTTCCCATTCGTCAGGAGAGATCGTGAGGGAGAGGCCATGAATCAGTTGGCCTTCCCCTCAGGACGGATCACTCATGCAACGATGCCAACCCCCACGGAAGGGGAGTAACGTACCCATACGTTACTCTGCCTGCCCGTGCCATTCTGCCGACATATATCGTCGTGAGGCGGTCGGCAAGTGGTTAAAATAACACAGTGCCCTATCGCAAAAAATGGTCTGGTCATTAAGTGGTTAAAGTGGTCGTTACCCTACTCATATAATCCCCTTTGTTTAGCCCGGAGTTTAGCATTAACATATGACAACACACGGGTGCACTTCCTGTTAGGTTGTCAAGGTTTTAGTCAACATGGTATTACGACTAGAGGTCGACCGATATGGGTTTTTCTCTGGCCGATGCCAAAGCCGATATTTAGAAATCGCAGTGGCCGATGGCCGATATATGATGCCGATTTTTTAGGGCCGATATATTAGGCCGATTTTTTTTTTTTTTTCCCTTCATCTCATAAAATCTAACAGTTAGACCCCTTTCACACTGGGGCGTTTTTCAGGCGCTTTTGGGCTAAAAATAGCGCCTGTAAAACGGCTCCCCTGCAGTCTGTGTGAAAGCTCGAGTGCTTTCACACTGAGGCGATGCGCTGGCAGGATGTTAAAAAAAAGTCCTGCAAGCGGCATCTTTGGAGCGGTTTATACCCCTCCTCCACCACTCCTGCCCATTGAAATGAATGCGCACCGCTGCCCAAGCGCCTGCAAAGCGTTTCGGCAGCAGCGCTACAGGGGCGCATTTAACCCCTTCTTCGGCCGCTAAAATGACGGTAAAGCGCCGCTAAAATTAACAGCATTTTACCGTCAACGTATGCCCGCTCCAGTGTGAAAGCAGCCGTAGCCTCCCTGGCGGTATTCCCGAGTGTGGCTCGGGGTTAAAATTCAGTACCATTAGCGGTAACCCCGAGCCACACTCGGGATCGCATTGCAGGATCCTGGGGCGGCTTTACTTACCTTGTCCCCGGGATCCTGCGATGTCACCCGCAGTGTCCGAGGGCTCCGTCCTCCTCCGAAGCCTCTCCGTGCCAGGCTCCGTTCCCTGCGAGCGGCGCGACGCACGGGGGCGGAGCCTGGCGGCAAATTAAAAAAAAAGTAAAAATCATAACACATACAGTACTGTAATCTTACAGATTACAGTACTGTATGAAATGATTTCACATCCCTTTTGTCCCCAGTGCTTTGGCCCATGCCCTGCATGCAGTTTTACATGACATACACTGTTCTTTCTGCCTGGAAACTGGAGATTGTCCATAGCAACCAAAAAGTGTCCCTTTACGTCAAAAGTGGCTTTAGACCAGCTAGAAAACAGCGATAGTAAATTAGAACACTTGCAGAATTGAGCGATAGTGAATTGTGGGGAAATTTATTTTATTACTATTTTTTTTTTTTTTTTTTAATTATTTATTTTTATTTATTATATTATAATTTATGTTTTTGTGTTTCAAACTTTATCATACCCGGGATATCTACTAGACTCTGGTTTGGACAGATTTAAGTGTGTTATTGTTAAGATTTACAGACCTACAATATAAAACGCCAAATTTCCATGCAAAATAATTGTACCGCTTTCAGCACCTAAAATCCGAAATAATCATACCGCCAGGGAGGTTAAGTAATAAGTGATACAGAAAATTTTTTATATTTAAACATTTATTAAACAAAACAAACCTCCAATCAGTTCACTTGTATATATAATTTAGATTAAAAAAAAAAAACTATATCTTAAATATTAAATACACAAAAACAGGTAATCAAAACTTTTGGACGAAAAAAAATGGGCTAATTTTACTGCTTTTTTTTTTTTTAAATTTCATTAGTGTATTTTTTTTTTAAAAATTGCGTTTGAAAGACCGCTGCGCAAATACCGTGTGACATAAAATATTGCAACAACCGCTATTTTATTCCCTAGGGTCTTTGCTAAAAAAAATATATATATAATGTTTGGGGGTTCTAAGTGATTTTATAGCAGAAAATACAGGATTTTTACTTGTAAGCAACAAGTGTCAGAAAAGATTTAGTCTTTAAATGGTTAAACTGAAAACTTCTCCACGGAGTTCAGTCTATTGATAAAAGAACCTGAAAGAGATACAAATGTATCTTCTTATCAGACTTGACAGGCTGCCCATAGGAGGAGAGAAGAAAACTTCAGACAACTTGCAATTGACTTCAATTACAGAAGTCATTTACAAGTCCCGCTGACGGCTTTTTTTATCAGCACAATCGGCTGATATATCGGCCGGCCGATATATCGGTCGACCTCTAATTACGACATACATGAGATAGCAGCGCCTGATGGTGAAATCAATTTGTTTCCCACTCCCATATGTTTCAGATCTAAGATTTATTGGCTCTTTAAAGTAGAAGTCCAGCCTAAGCTCATTTGGCTGAGCTTCTACTATGGATCACAGGAGTGCAATTCATTTTGCACTCCGGTGACCCGTTTTCAGCAGAAAGCCGCTCTCTGCTGACATCATAGATTTCAGTCCAGGCACAGCGTCAATATGTCTGAATCCGCCAGGTGCCTGGACTGACACCCGTCTCAGCCTCTCAGCAAGCCGCTGAGAGCCTGAGATGGCCACTCCCCACAGCTCAGCACTCCAGTGAGCGTGAAAGCAGAGCAGAGAGCGGAGAGCTGCTGATTGACAGTCAGCAGCTTTCTGCTCGGGGAGCTGTGAGAAGCGAGCCATCGGCTTTGTTCGATCGCACGGTTGTCATTGTAGAGGCGCCTCCTAAGTATAATGGAGGAAAAAAAACAAAAAAAAAATAAAACCAAATCCATACTTCTCTTTTAAATTAATGTACCATCTTGCTAATATTAAAAACAAACAAAAAAAAACTGTTGAGCTGAGATTTGCTCTGAGCTGTGATGGGGGGGGGGGGGTTGAGCGGCTGGCTCAGGCTCTCAGTGGCTCGCTGAGGGGCTGAGCCAGGTGCCAGTCCAGGCTCTTGGCTCCAAGCCATATAGTCATGATCTTTCCCCAGCCTGGACCAGCTCTGTGATGTCAGTCAACAGCGAGCTGAGGCCTCGGCTACTGAGATACATAGAGGAGTTTTTATTGCCTTTCAGCGCAATCTCCCATTTACTTGTGCTCTAGAAATTGCTTGACTCCACCGGTAAATACAGACTTCTGCAGGGCACCATTTGGGATCAAGGGGTTACCCTTGCCTACTACGCTCTAACAAGGTTTCAACACAGATTTTTTTCTCACCTCTGAACAGAGATCTCACAACATCAAAAAGGCCTCCTCCTTCTTATGGGAGACTCCAATGTTACCTTTAACTCAGCTTTGGACAGGCGATACACGCTAGGTATAACCCCCTCCCATGACTCATGTGCTCTCTTTTGCAAACCTTTGGCTTAGCTGATGTTTGGAGGGAATTTCACCCGACCACCTGTGATTTCACTACTCTAACCCCCATGACAGTTTTTACAGAATTGATCATGTTTTTATGCACCTCTATTCTCTCCCCCCGGTGAACAAAATAACCATCCCTGCCTCCCCCTGGTCTGATCACGACCCCTTGGTTCTTCTGATTGCCCTTTCGGGCATGGTTAGGTGCCCTCCTCACAAGCACATTAATGAATCCTTGTTAACTACCCAAGCCAAATGCCAAACTTATTTCGCAGACAATGTGGGTTCTGTGTCTTCAGCTGTATCCTTGTGGGAGGCCCATAAAGCCACAGTGCATGGTCAGATCATCCAGCTCCCCTCTTCGCGGAGGCGGGAGCGGGAATGGCGCTTGTCAGAGCTCCACTCCCTCTTAGCCGACACTAAAGAGCTGGAAGGCACACCCCACAGGAAGACCAGTGATGCCCTCTTTTCATTCCTCTTTATTTTCATCCAATTACTATCCTTTGCTCCTTATCGGTGCTTAGGCGGTCTTGGCAGTTCCCACACTTGTCATGGATAGGACAGATTAACTTAGTGAAAATTACCATTTTGCCCAAAATTTTATATTACTTTCCTACCCTTCTGGTGCGGGTTCAGCCACATTTTTTTATGTCTGCTACAGAATAGAATTTTGAGGTTCATTTGGGCTAACAAACGTCCTAGGATCTCCATAGCGACTCTCTCGACGCATAGGCTACAGGGGGGTCTGGGGGTGCCGATCACTAAATACTATCCGGCTACCCAGATTGCCCAATTATCCCTGCTTCATGCTTCGGTAGATGTTCCCCTGTGGGTCCTCCTGGAACTGCCCAACTGCGCTCCCATAACCGTGCCATCCCTCCTCTGGCTCCCTCATAATCTTCACCCAGCATTACTAAGACCGCTTATGCATCATAGCCTACAAGTTTGGGATTAAGTGCGGTACTCTGCCGGCCTGCTCCCTATCACCAAAACCCTCTCTTCCCCCCAGGCCTGGACCAACCTCAGGCATTCTCCTGGTGGGTTGCTAATGGGTACTTCCCCTTTAAGCTTTCTCTACCATCAGTGAGGGGTTACTTGGCTTTTATCTATACTGCTCGGAATAAGATTAACCAAATTGGGGGCGTGACCGGAAGCTGCCCTGCATGGAAGCCTGAGCGCTTAGCTCTCCACCAGCCCACAGCTACAAGGCCTTTTTGGGGGATTTCTAGCACCCGTATATGGGTGGAAGCAGGAGAACGAGATCCTCTAAACTCAGGGGATCATCCCAGCCACCCTCCGGCTCCTCAGCGACCCTCCGAGGGTACTTTAAACCACCTTCCATGTCCGACAACGGACAGGACAAGATGGCGCCGGCGACATCCGCCTCCTACACGAGGCCGCCGCTACAGCCGAGCTCTGCAACGCCACCACCTCATCAGAGCGCATCGGCTCCAGATCGAGAGACAGGCGGGCTGCGATGTCAGGGATCCCGAGCAGCGAGTCCGTCTCTGCCCCACACATCACAGGGGAAGCTCCTGAACAAACCCCGGGACACAACACCAGGCCTCACTGCAGCTTCATACACGCAGTGCTCTGAGGCCTTCCCGCGGCTACTGCGCACAGCCTCAGACCCGGTCTTATCCTTGGGAGGAACAGTACCCCCGAACCCCTCATTACAATCCACTGATTTCCCCCCACTGCCAGACCTGGAGGGTGTATGGGCACCAGGACTCATGTCAGAGGCGCAGCACGGAGGATGCACCCCCCAGCAAATGTGCTGTCTTCCCCCTGATTCTCCTCAACCGCAGTGACAAGCCCGCCACAGTGCCCCCAGATTCACAGAGCAGGGTACAGGCCAGGCAATGTCATATGCTCAGGTGGCCAACTCCCCGAATATGGCCCCTATGGAAGTTCAGGCCAGTGGCCCTTCCTCTCCCAAACAGATGCCTCTCTGGGGGGGCTCGCAGGACCCTCAAATGCAGCCCTGGGAGTCACGGAGACTTGCACCTCCCCCTGTTCTTCAAAGAGAACCCACTCCATCACAATATCCACAGTATTGCATGGGGGATGATCCACGTCCTCGGCAGTCCTCCTCGTGGCAAGAGTGTCACCAAGCCATTTCTACCAAAGAGGACTTTAAACTCCTGATTGAGGAAGTTAAATCCGCCTGTCGGGCGGAAATCCAAGTGATCCATGCCAATCTTAAACATCTATCTGAGAGGGTGGAGATGGCGGAGGAGGAAATTCAAGAGACTAAACTGGCGGTACATTGTATTCAAGTGCAGGGGGCTGACCACCACCTAATGCTCCGGAATATGCAGCGCCATATTGAAGATTTGGACAATAGGGGGCGCAGAAACAACATCCGAGTCAGGGGCCTACCGGAGTCAGAGGGTCCCGAAGATTTACACGAAACCCTGCAATCCTTATTCAATGACCTCTTGGGGGACCCCCCAAACAAACCCATAGAAATGGACCGTGCACACCGAGCATTACGTCCTAAGGGACCTGTCTCCAGACCCCGCGATGTTATATGCAGGGTCCATTCCTTCTCTTTAAAGGAAGACATCATGCAAAAAGCCCGCACCTCCAAGAAGGTGGTCTTTGAAAACGCAAAATTCAGCTGTTCCCAGACCTATCTTGGATCACCCTGCAGAAACGAAGACTCCTCCAACCTCTACTCATTTTACTGCAAGAGAACAATATAATCTACCGCTGGTGTTTTCCTTTTAGCTTGACAGCTCGTCGACAGGGAAGATCAGCAGTGCTGCGCTTCCCAGAGGACTTGAACAACTTCTGTGATATCTTGGAGATCCCCGTTCCACGTCTGCCTGATTGTGACTTAGTGGACTCGCCAACACCGCCTCCTACGGTCTGGCAGAAGATCCCCCCAACTAAACGTCCCAAGGATCGGGACTCTCCCCGAGGATCCACCAAACCTAAGAAAAGCTGACTGTCATAATAGTTTCTCCTGCCCCACTCATCAACCTTATTTGCACTCCCCCTAGGCCCCCCCAGCTTGTTAACTTGTTTTGAACATTGGGCACCCCCTATTGGAGACTTGAAAGTGGTAGTTCTCTCTGGTCACTAGTCCCCCTATAGGTTTAACTTATATGGTTCCCCTTTGTTACCTTGCTCAGATATTTCGAATGCCGTTGATTTTGTTTCAAGTGGTTCTCTATGTTCCTCAGGCCTGGGTCCTTATTGGGGGCTTTAATCGGGGGAACTTACTGGAACTTAATAGATCCCGGGCGGTATATACTGCTTGGGACTACATCGCAATGTGTACTTTTCATTGATGTATTACTAACCAATCTCTTTTTCCTTCCTTTTCTATTTCTCCTCATCCCTTTTCCCCCTACCCCCTTGTTTTTCCTGGCTCACCATTGGTTCGGGATGGTCACCTGGACAGATTCCATCTATGGGCCTCCTCGTTCCCTGGACGTGGTAGCGGTCTCACGGCTGGACAAGCCAAGTATTACTGAGCGCACATACACCAGTGACCATGGCTAAGTTTGTCACTTAATGTTCACGGCTTGAACTCAAATAGAAAAAGACATCTTGCACTGAGAGAGCTCAGGCATTCTGGGGTGGACGTAGTCCTGCTCCAGGAAACGCATTTTAATAAGGGAGATGCCTTCACCTTTGCATCCAGACAATACCCCCAGGTCTACCAGGCCTTTAGCCCCCGCAAACGGGCAGGAGTGGCTATTCTATTTAAACGTGGTTCCCCATTTAAATGCTCTGAGTCTTTTGTAGATCCGAGGGGACACTACATCATTTTACGAGGCCAGTGGCAAACGCAGGCGGTCACTATTTGTACCCTCTATGCCCCTAACACCCGGCAGATACATTTCCTATCTAAGGTGTTCGCACGTCTGTTTAGATCTCCCAATGACTATTTGATCATCGGTGGGGACTTTAATCTATCCCACTCAGTAAGCCTAGATCGCCACGTGATTAACCCCACAGCTCCACAGACCCGCGCCGCTCGAGACTCCAAATTATTTCGTCAAATAACCAGACGTCATGCCCTATTCGATGCATGGTGGGCTTTACACCCGGGGGATAGACAATATACATTTTTCTCTGCCCCTCACCGTATGCATTCCCGAATCGACTACTTTTTTGTCAACAATGCCACTCTACGCGCCACAAAGACAGCTCAGATCTTACCTATTTCCTGGTCTGATCATGCTCTTGTTATTGTGTCCTTAGAAATTGGCACCCCTACCCGTAAACCGTGCAACTGGCAATTAAATAATTTCCTCCTCCAACATATCCCATCTAAATCGGAATTAGAATCAACATTGCAGAACTACTTTCTAGAAAATGACACCTCTGATATATCCCTCCCCACTCCCTGGGAAGCCCACAAGGCAGTCCCTCAGGGGGTGGTGTATTGCGATCGCCTCGGCCATGAAGAAAAATGCAATAGCGTCTAAAATTCAAGTTGAGAGAGATCTTAGAGCCCTAGAACTCCAATTACAAACTACGCCGTCCATACGTCTTCTTAAAAAAGTTGTCTGTTTACGAACCACCCTCCGAGACCTAGCAATGGGCCACATAGAGAAGGCACTCCTTCGGTTAAAACAAACTTATTACGATAAAGGCAACAAAGCCCATTCCCTCCTGGCGCGCAAACTGTTGGAACGTTCCCACATGTCCACCCCCCATCAAATTAAAGATAGGAAGGGAGCGCTCTTATCGCATCCTCAAGATATAGCTCGGGCTTTCAGTGAATTCTACACAAACCTGTATAATGACCCTGAGATCCCTCGGGACCCTCTTCCTCCTGATCTGAATGCTCGTATGCAACATTATCTGGAGGAAAGCGAACTTCCCAAACTTCAGGTGTCGGACCTACTTTCCCTCAATGCCCCCATCACAGTAGAAGAACTGACAGCCACCATTAAAATCTTGCCTTCACATAAATCTCCCGGCCCAGATGGCCTCCCGTATGAATATTACAAGACGTTTCTCCCGATTCTCCTACCCCATATGTGTAAGTTGTTTAACGCCTTCTTTCAGAAAACCACTATTCCCTCGGACATGCAGAGGTCATTCCTCACGTTGATCCCCAAACCTGACAAAGATCCTTCATTATGTGCCAGTTACAGGCCAATCGCGCTTCTAAACTCTGATCTGAAAATTTTTACTAAGCTCCTCTCGATGCGATTGAACCTGATACTCCCCTCTTTAATACACAAGGATCAGGTGGGCTTTGTCCCCCAGCGTCAGACGGGGGATAAAACGAGACAGATTATTGACCTTATAGACGTGGCGAACAGGGACAAGCTGGAAGCGTTAGTTCTCGGACTGGATGCAGAAAAGGCTTTTGACCGCCTTGGTTGGCCTTTCCTGTTCGCCACGTTGAACTGCATGGGATTTCGGGGCCCTTTTCTGCAGGCCATTAGACACCTATACACTAATCCCACATCTCAGGTTAAGACCCCTTTTACCCTGTCGTCTGCATTCCCGATCGCGAATGGGACCCGCCAGGGGTGTCCGCTCTCTCCGCTATTGTTCGCGCTGTGTGTCGAGCCTCTGGCGGCGTCCATTCGAAGAAACCCAAACATACACGGGATCCCGGTGAGGGGAAGGGAATTTAAGCTAGCACTGTTTTCAGATGATATTATACTCACCCTGATCCAGCCTAGGGTTTCATTCCCTAACCTGCATGCTGAACTCGACCTTTATCGATATTTCTCGGGCTATAAAATAAACGCAGCTAAATCTGAAGCGTTACCTATTAGCATCCCAACGTCAGAGACCCAGCATCTACAGCAATGCTTTCCATATCACTGGAAGGCAACATCCCTGAAATATTTAGGAGTACAGATCACCCCCTCTTACTCTACTTTATACCGAGCCAACTATCCCCCCCTCTTCAGATCTATAAAGGGATCTCCTGCAAAAATGGAAGGCCCACCATATCTCCCTTCTGGGGAGGGTGGCCTCTGTTAAAATGACCATTCTACCCAAGCTTCTTTATCTCTTCCAAACACTTCCCATTCCAATACCACATGCGGAATTGCAGAAGCTTCAGGCAGATTTAATACGTTTTGCTTGGAACTATAAGAGGCATAGAATATCACACTCGGTCTTAACGACGGCGCGCTCGGAGGGCGGGTTGTCATTTCCTAACCTACATAAATATTATCAAAAGATCAAAAATAATAGTGCGCCAACCAGAGGGCAAAGCGGCCAACACAACAATCAAATTGTAAAAAAGGTATAAAATAATAAGTGTGGCGCTAAAAGATGTACGTTATTGGGCAAAACCAGACCGAATAATTATCTGAGAGGTAATATGCGCAATAAAGTATATTAATGAAAATAGATCGTATAAGAACTATTCATTGACACTAGCAGAAATAAATAAACAATATGAACCTAAAGGTATATAGGTGAGCCATATAAATAAATCATATATAAACTATTATTTAACACCTGAAGTGAAAGAAATGGCACAACAACGTGTGTGGATAAAATAAGAGAAGAAAGAAGAACTCCAAATCCCAGCAATAGGGAGGAGCAGTTCTATGTATGTGGACCGAAAATGTTGTGAGGTTATTAAGCGTCACAAAATTGCGCTACACACAAATAGGATTAAACGTGTGGTGAGGAAACAAAAAAAAAAAAAAAAAGTGAACATATAAACTGCTAATGAGACTAAAAGACCATCCTGAACTCATAGGTAAATGATATAACTCAAAGTCCAAATAGTGCAATTTGGAATGATCAACTGCAACCGGAATTAGTGATGGAGGACCATTAAATCCGAGATCAGCATCCACAAGATAGGGTATCAGACATCTGTATGAAAGGGGTAAGCATAAATACCCTTACCAGCAGTGGTGGACTCCCAGCCAACGACTTAGAAGTCAGACAGGCTTGTAATGGAGCAGGGGGAGTAGCTCCTGGTTCTCATTAGCAGTTTATATGTTCACTTTTTTTTTTTTTTTTTTTGTTTATTTCCTCACCACACGTTTAATCCTATTTGTGTGTAGCGCAATTTTGTGACGCTTAATAACCTCACAACATTTTCGGTCCACATACATAGAACTTCTCCTCCCTATTGCTGGGATTTGGAGTTCTTCTTTCTTCTCTTATTTTATCCACACACGTTGTTGTGCCATTTCTTTCACTTCAGGTGTTAAATAATAGTTTATATATGATTTATTTATATGGCTCACCTATATACCTTTAGGTTCATATTGTTTATTTATTTCTGCTAGTGTCAATGAATAGTTCTTATACGATCTATTTTCATTAATATACTTTATTGCGCATATTGCCTCTCAGATATTTATTCGGTCTGGTTTTGCCCAATAACGTACATCTTTTAGCGCCACACTTATTATTTTATATTATCATCAAGCTACTCAACTGCGGGCCCTGGCCTCCTGGTTTCCCCAACGTTCCTACAGCAGATGGACAGAAATTGAAAAAATATGGATGGCACCCGTCCACCCAAAAAGTATGCTCTGGAATGCAATGGTGGAGGTGGACTCAGCCCAGCTTTTGGGTCCCATGCTCCACCTCAGATCACTCTGGCGTAAACTATGTCGAGTTCATAAGCTATGTTCAGAGAGGTCACTCCTCACGTCTTTCCTATATAATCCCAGAATGCCTGCAGGCCTTACACATCAGATGTCCCAGATGGGCAACGAGGAACTTATTCCACTATGGTCATCTGGTGCATCCTTGTACGCGTAGACTGCTCTCATTTACAGATCTTCAAAAAAAAAATTGACTTACCCCAGCATGTATTCTATGGGTACCTGCAGATTAGACATTACGCTCAATCACTTGCTCCAAACTTACAATTCTCGGCTCCAACTCCATTTGAGTGTTTGATGTTGGAAGGTTCGGCAAGACGAGGGTTAATTTCAGACATTTACCGGGTACTAAACTCTCACTCCTTCACAACCCAGGGTAAGCATACATATATGCTCCGATGGGAGAGGGCATTGGGGGAGGAAATCCCAGAAACTACCTGGTGGACGATCTGGTCTCAGGCAGCTAAGAGTTCCCTTTGTACACTCTATAAGGAGAACGCTTACAAAATTTTGTTTTTTTGGTATTTGACGCCAGATGTCCTCCGCGCTATTTACCCCACTAGCTCGGATAGATGTATGAGAGACAGAGGGACCTGTCTCTCATACACCTAAAATAGTCCCCTTCTGGACCGAGACGCAACTATTACTGAACCGCCTGTTAGGCGTGCAGGTGCCCATGAATCCGAAATTATTTCTTCTTGGAGTGTCTGGGCTACAAATATCCCGACACTCCAGGAAATTGCTTCGACATGTCCTTACAGCCGCGAGATGCCTTGTTGCCCTGTACTGGAAAAGACAAGACCCACCCACTCAAACGGATCTATACACCAGAATGAAAGACATAGAGCTGATGGAAAAAATGACAGCTAGACTACAAGATAGATTGGAGGCACATAAGGTCTGGGAGGAGTGGCATAGACGTGAAGACCCACCCTGAGCCAATGGTAGAGCCTCCCCTTTCCCTCCCCCTCCCCACTACCCTACCCCTTTTTTCTTCTTTCCTCTTCTGCTCTCTTTTCCTCTTCTTTTCCTTAGACTATGCGCAGGTCAAAGCTGAGACCTGCTTGTTGACCACTAAGTGTTACCTGGAATTTACTATGACGTTACTGTATTTGGCTGATTTTCTTTTGATGCTTATTACTTACCAGCAAGGCCACAGGCCAGTTGAAACCAGTGTATTACAGCTTCATTGTCTTTTGTACTTATCTTCATATATGTTTAATAAAAAATTGTTTTTTTTTGTTTTTGTTTTTTCAAATAAGATTAACCAAATTTGTCCATATAAAAAGCTCCTGGCAAAAGATTGTATATTAATTTTAGGAAGGTCTGGAGCCAACTGATGCTCTCGCAAACACTTTTAAACTTCAGACTGTCATGAAAAGCAGGCTTCTAAAGTGTTATATGTTCACATATCATATGTTATGTTCCCTGGGTGCTCTAACTTACAAGAAGCAACTGAAGTTCCTAAAGTCATGCAGGATTCTGCCGCATCCCTGCCTCACTAAAGTGGGTCCCAAAGTGAGACCCGAAGTAGCCAAGTCTGATTTACATACTTAAGAGTTAACTCAGGTTTAAGAGACTGCTGGGTGCTCTAGAACAGTGGTCCCCAACCTTTTTTGGCACTGGGGACCAGTTGCGTGGGAGAAAAAAAATGTGCCAAGGCCCAAGGGTAAACGATTTTACGCGGGCAATTTTTCGGGGCAATGGCTGGTGTTGGTGCTTCAATCATGCCGGTACTAGGGTTGTATGGTGTCAGGGTAATTGAAGTGCATTATTTCTATTATTACATTGTAATATACAATGAAGTAGTTCAACTCACCATAATGTAGAATCAGTGGGAGTCCTAAGCGTGTCACTTGCCACAGTCGCCTGTCACCAGTTGCAGCTTTTCACTTGCCACGTCACCTGCCATCAGATGCGGATTGTCACTTGCCACATTACCTTCCACCAGATGCAGATTGTCACTTGCCATGTCGCCTACCATCAGATGTGGATTGTTACTTTCCACGTTGCCTGCCAGTGCCACCAGATGTGGATTGTCACTTGCCACATTGCCTGCCAGTGCCACCAGATGCGGATTGTCACTTGCCATGTTGCCTGTCACCAGATGCAGATTGTCACCTGCCACCAGATGCAGATTGTCACGTCACCTGCCACCAGATGCAGATTGTCACTTGCCATATCACCTTCCACCAGATGCGGATTGTCACTTGCCATGTTGCCTGCCACCAGATGCGGATTGTCACTTGCCACGTCACCTGCCACCAGATGCAGATTGTCACTTGCCATGTCGCCTGCCACCAGATGCGGATTGTTACTTGCCACGTTGCCTGCCAGTGCCACCAGATGTGGATTGTCACTTGCCATGTCGCCCTGCCAGTACCACCAAATGTGGATTGCCACTACATTGATGGCAGCACTGGTCCATTTAGCACAGAGGCAGGCCTCTGTGCAGTGGTCGACTCCCAATGAGGGCAGGATAGCGAGATGCGGGTGGGCAGCGAGAGATATCATCTCTCTGCTCCCTGCGCACCTCCAACATTTAAGAGGCCGAGCTGTGAGGGTGGAAGAGCGGTGGTGCGCGGCGGAGGCGGAGAGAGATCATGTCATCTGTCTGCTCCCCGCCGCACCTCCGACTTTGAAGAGGCCGGGCTGTGAGGGCGGAAGAGCAGTGATGCCCGCTTCTCTCATCCACCCGGCTATTTTGACAGAACACCGGCTCTCTCATGCTGCCCGCCTGGCTTTCTCATGCCGCACCTGTGGCCCGGATGCAGTGGGCCGTGGCCCGGTGGTTGGGGACCTCTGCTCTAAAAGACTGCAACATCAGTCTGCAGTTTATTAGCCATCAAATGAGCACATGTTCACTTTAGAGGAGAACTCTAATGATGGTGAAAAATGAAATACTGGTCAGTGCATTAAAAATCACTTTTTTTACTTCCAGTCATCCTGCTTCTTTCCTCCTCTAAGCTCAATTTGTGGTTGTGTCAACTGTTGAGCAGTGGCAGTGCTCAGTTGCCACTGCTCCCGGTGTGGTACACACATGTAGCACGCACTGACATTATTCACTGATGTCCGTTACACAGACTCAGAAGTATCCCTCCCCCTTTATCAGTACTGTCTGTTAGCTAGATGCATATTCAGATACTGGGGAAGTGGGGCTGTTGACCACGCAATCTCAGCAATGAGACAAGCTAGAAAAAAGGGAACAAAGTGCAACATGCTCTGTGCCACCAAATGAGGGGAGTAATTTCTTTGAAGTCAACTCTCTTATTGTGGATTGATCAGATAATAGATGCATTTTTACATAGAACATACATATGTATCCAAATCTGCCTTGGTATTGGCCTCCTGTAAAATTCTCCGTGCACACAGATTAAGAGAGAGATGTAGCATTGTAAGCCAAACAGAGCATTACTGGATTCCACAGTGCCGTACATCCAACAGCTAGAGCTTCTTAGATATATACATACAAAAGACATTGAAGTCGCGAAAAACTAAGTGCAACTGGCAGACAACCAAACTGGTAATCAGTAAACAACAGAATGTTATCATCCAAGTACAGCAGGAATGTGACAAATTCCAAATCACCTAGAGTTATCAACCAGCGGATATCATTTTTAATCTGAACATATTCTAACAATATAGAAAGGGAAAGAAAAGAGAGGAGGAAAGAAGAAAAGAGGGAGAAGATGGGAGAGAGGGGGAAGGGAGGGGGGGGCTCAGCCGCCGGCCTAGGGTGGGTCTTCCCGCCTGTGCCACTCCTCCCAGACCTTATCATGTGCCTCCAGTCTATTTTGTAATATGGCTGTCATTTTCTCCATTAACGCTATAGAGGTCTGTTTGAGTGGGTGGAGTCTGTCTTTTCCAGTGCAGGGCGATCAGGCATCTCGCTGCTGTAAGAACATGGCTGAGCAGTTTCCTGGAGTGTCGAGGTATTTGTAAACCGGACACCCCAAAGAGAAATAATTTCGGAGCTCTAGGTACCTGCACGCCCAACAAGTGGTTCAATAATAATTGCGTCTCCGTCCAAAAAGGAACTATTTTAGGACATGACCAGTAAATATGATATAAGGTCCCTCTGTCTATTAGGCACCGCCAACATCTGTCCGAACTAGAAGAGTAAATGGTGCGGAGAACATCAGGCGTCATGTACCAAAAGAAAATAATTTTATACGCGTTCTCCTTGTACAATGTACAAAGTGAGCTCTTAGCTGCCTGAGACCAAATCGTCTTCCATGTAGTTTCTGGAATCTCCTCGCCCAAAAACCTCTCCCAGCGGAGCATGTATGCGTGCTTACCCTGATCAGTGATGCTTTAGGAATTTAGTATCCGAAAATATCGGAAATTAGCCCACGTCTAGTCGATCCCTCCAATATCAAGCCCTCAAACGGAGTTGGAGCCGAGAATTGTAGGTTCGGGGCTAATGATTGAGCATAGTGGCTAATCTGCAGGTATCCATAGAACACTTGCCGCGGTAAGTCAAATTTTTTTTGAAGGTCTGTGAAGGAGAGCAATCTACGCGTGCATGGATGCACCAAATTACCAAAATGGAACAGATCTCTCGTCGCCCACGGGGAAGACATCTGGTGTGTAAGACCTGCAGGCAACCTGGGGTTGTAGAGGAATGACGTGAGGAGTGATCTCTCTGAGCATAACTTATGAAGTCATGATAGCTTACGCCAGAGTGAGCTGAGGTGGAGCATGGGGCCCAAAAGCTGAGCGGAGTCTACCTTCACCATCTCATTCCATAACATACTATTTGGGTGGATTGGTGCCATCCATAGTTTTTCAATTTCTGTCCATCTATTGTAAGAACGCTGGGTAAACCAAGAGGCCAGGGCTCGCAATTGGGTTGCTTGGTAGTATTTAGTTAGGTCAGGGAAGGACAACCCGCCGTCCAATTGCGTCGCCGGCAGGACCGGTTGTGATATTCTATGCCTCTTGTAATTCCAGACAAAGCGTATCAAATCTGCCTGGAGTTTCCGCAGTTCCACCTGTGGCACTGGTATGGGGAGTGTTTGGAAAAGATAGAGCAGCTTTGGTAGGATAGCCATTTTAACAGAGGCCATCCTCCCCAGTAGGGAGATATGATGAGCCTTCCATTTTTGTAGGAGGTCCCTTATGATTTTAAAAAGGGGGGGTAATTGGCTCGATATAAAGTAGAGTAAGAGGGAGTAATCTGAACTCCCATATATTTCAGGGATGATGTTTTCCAGTGGTAAGGGAAGCATTATTGTAAGTGTTGGGTCTCCTGTGTTGGGATATTAATAGGTAACGCTTCAGATTTAGCTGCATTTATTTTATAACCCGATAAAGATCTATATAGGTCGAGTTCAGCGTGCAAGTTGTGAAGTGAGATCCTAGGCTGGGTCAGGGTGAGTATGATATTGTCAGCGAACAGTGCTAACTTAAATTCCCTACCTTTCACCGGGATCCCATGTATGTTAGGATTTTTTCAAATGGAGGCCGCCAGAGGCTCAACACACAACGCAAATAACAGCGGTGAAAGCGGGCACCCTTGGCGGGTTCCATTCGCAATCGGAAAGGCCGGCGATAGGGCAAAGGGAGTTTTAACCTGGGATAAAGGATTGGCGTACAAATGTCTAATAGCTTGCATAAATGGGCCCCGGAATCCCATGCAGTTCAACGTGGCGAACAGGAAGGACCAGTCAAGCCGGTCAAAAGCTTTTTCTGCATCCAAGCCGAGAACTAACGCCTCCAGCTTATTCCTGTTCGCCACATCTATCAGGTCAATAATTCGACTCGTGTTATCCCCCGCCTAACGCAGGGGGACAAAGCCTACCTGATCCTTGTGTATTAGGGAGGGAAGTATCAAGTTCAATCGCATCGAGAGGAGTTTAGTAAAAATTTTTTAAATCAGAGTTTAGAAGTGCGATTGGCCTGTAACCGGCACATACTGAAGGATCTTTGTCAGGTTTGGGGATTAGCGTGAGGAACGACCTCTGCATGTCCGCGGGAATAGTAGTTTTCTGAAAGAAGGTGTTAAACATCCTGCACATATGGGGTAGGAGAATCGGGAGAAATGCCTTGTAATACTCGTAAGGGAGACCATCCGGTCCGGGGGATTTATGCGAGGGCAAAATTTTAATAGTGGCCGTTAGTTCTTCCTCCGTGATTGGAGCATTAAGTGACATTAGGTCCATCCCCTGGATTTTGGGAAGTCCACTTTCCTCCAGATAATGTCGCATACGAGCATTTAAGTCGGGAGGAAGTGGATCCTGGGGGATTTTAGGGTTATTATATAGGGTTGTGTAGAATTCCCCAAAGGCCCGAGCTATATCTTGGGTGTGTGATAAAAGTGCCCCCTTCTTATCTTTAATTTGGTGAGGGGTGGACATGTGGGAACGCTCAGACAATTTACGTGCTAGAAAGGAATGGACTTTGTTGCCTTTATCGTAATAAGTTTGTTTTAGCCGAAGAAGTGCCTTCTCCACTTGGCCTAATGCTAGGTCTCGAAGCGTGTTTCTGAGACAAACCACTTTTTAAGAAGAGGTATGGATGGTGAGGTTTGTAATCGGAGTTCTAGGGCTTTAAGATCTCGCTCGGCTTGAAGTTTAGATGCTATCCCATTTTTCTTCATAGCCGAAGAGATCGCGATGCACCGTCCCCTAAGGACCGCCTTGTGGGCCTCCCAGAGTGTACAGAGGGAGATGTCGGGGGTATTATTTTCTAAGAAGTAGTTCTGCAATGTTGTCTCTAGTTCCGACTTAGATGGTGTTTGTTGGAGGAGAAAATTGTTTAACTGCCAATTACTGGGTTTACAGGTAGGGGTGCCCATCTCTAGTGATACAATAACTGGGGCATGATCGGACCAGGAAATGGGTAGGATCTGAGCCGTCTTTGTAGCGTGTAGAGTGGCATTGTTGACGAAAAAATAGTCTAATCGGGAATGCATACGGTGAGGGGCGGAAAAGAATGTGTATTGTCTATCGCCTGAGTGTAAAGCCCGCCATGCATCAAATAGGGCATGACGTCTGGTTAATTGGCGAAATAATTTGGAGTCACGGGCGGCTCGGGTCTGAGGGGCTGTAGGGTTGATCACGTGGCGGTCTAGGCCTACCGAGTGAGCCAAGTTAAAATCTCCGCCAATGATCAAATAATCATTGGGTAACCTAAACAGACGTGCAAAGACCTTAGATAGGAAGTGTATCTGATGGGTGTTGGGAGCGTAGACATTACAGATAGTTACCGCCTGCGTTTGCCACTGGCCCCTCAAAATTATATAGTGTCCCCTCGGGTCAACATAAGACTCAGAGCATTTAAACGGGGAGCCTCTTTTAAATAGGATAGCCACACCCGCTCGTTTGCGGGGGCTAAAGGCCTGGTAAACCTGAGGGTAATGTCTAGATGCAAAGGTGAAGGCACCTCCCTTGTTAAAATGTGTTTCCTGCAGAGCTACGTCTGCCCCAGATTGCCTGAGCTCCCTCAACGCAAGATGCCTTTTTTTGTTTGAATTCAAACCATGGACATTAAATGACATGAGCTTAGCCATGGTCATTAGTGTATGTGTGCACACGATTACTTAACTTATCCAGCCGTGAGACCTCTACGAAGTCCAGAAAGCGAGGAGATCCATAAATGGGGTGCGACCAGGTGACCGTCCCAAACCCACGGCGAGCCAGGAAAAGGGAGGGGGTAGGAAGGAGAGAGAGGAAGAAGAATAGGGAGGAAAAAAAAGAAGAAAAAAAATTGGTTATTAACATTTCAATTAGAAATAAACATTTCGTTGTGGTCCCGGGCAGTAGACACCGCCCAGAGTCCATTAAGTTCCAGTAGGTCCCCTCGGTCAAAGCCCCCAACAAGGGCCCAGTCCGGACCACTCAGAACAAATTCAGCTGTGTTTAAGTTCTCTAAGCAAGGTAACAAGGGGGAACTTTAGTAGGGTAAACCTCTAGGGGGACTAGTGATCAGAAAGAACTACCACTGATAAGTCTCCAAAAGGGGGTGCCCAATGTTGAAAACTAAATGGCAGGCAGGGGGGCCTTGGGGGGAATGCATATAGCTTTCTTTGTGCTGCGGGCTTTGCGCATGATGTCTTCCTTTAGGGGGAAGGAATGGACCCTGCATATGACGTCTCGGGGTCTGGAGGCAGGACCCTTAGGGCGCAGGGCACGGTGAGCACGGTCCATTTCTATAGGTTTATTTGGGGGGTCCCCCAGGAGGTCATTAAACAAGAGTTGCAGGGTTTCATGGAGATCTTCGAGACCCTCTGACTCAGGTAGGCCCCTGATTCGGATGTTATTTCTGCGCCCCCGATTGTCCAAATCTTCAATATGGCGCTGCATGTTCCGGAGCATTAGGTGGTGGTCAGCCCCCTGCACTTGAGTACAATGTACCGCCAGTTTAGTCTCTTGAATTTCCTCCTCCGCCATCTCCACCCTCTCAGATAGATGTTTAAGATTGGCATGGATCACTTGGATTTCCGCCCGACAGGCGGATTTAACTTCCTCAATGAGGAGTTTAAAGACCTCCTTGGTAGGGATGGCTTGAAGACAGTCTTGCCATGAGGTGGGCTGCTGAAACCGTGGATGGTTTCCCATGTGGTGTTGTGGACAGCATGGAGGGGAGGATTCCCTTTGGAGTGCAGGGGGGAGTGCGGGTTTCCGTGAGTCCCAGAGCTGCAACTGGAGATCCCGCAAGTCTCCCCATGGAGGCCTCTGTATATGAGGAGGGGGGCCCCCTACCAGGACATCCACAGGGGTCAGATTCAGCGAGCTTGCCACCTGAGCGTACGATTTTGTCTGGCTTGTCCCCGGTTCTGTGGGCACTGTGGCGGGCTTGTCTCTGCGGTTGAGGGGAGTCGGGGAGCCCGTACACTTGTTGGGGGGTGCATCCTCCATACTGCGCCTCTGACACATGTCCATGATCCCATACACCCTCTGAGTTTGGCAGTGGGGGGAAGTCACCAGGTTGCAATGAGGGTGTAGGAGAGACCGTTCCTCCCAGGGATAGGGATGGATCGGATACTGAGCGCAGCAGCTGCGGGAAGGCCTCTGAGCACTGCGTATAAGAAACTGCAGTGAGGCCTGGTGAAGTGTCCCGGGGTGCGCTCTGAGGCTTCCCTTGTGCTGAGTGAGGTGGGGACGGACTCACCGCTGTAAATCCCCTGCTCATCGATCCCCCTGTCTCCCGCTCCAGATCCGCTGCACGCTGGGGTGGCGGTGGCGATGCCGGGCTCTGCTGTAGCGGCGGCCTCCTGGAGGAGGTGGGGGCCGTCGGCGCCATCTAGTCCCGCCCGTCCTCGGACATGGAGGGCGTTTTAAAGTAATCGCAGAGGGTTGTAGTGGAGCCAGATGGTGGCTGAGACGATCCCCTGGGCTTGGAGGATCTAGTTCTCCTGCTGCCTCCCATATAATGTAGCTGAAAATCCCCCTTTCAGGCCTTAAAGCTGTGGGCTAGTGGAGAGCTGGGAGATCAAGCGTCCATGCAGGGCAGCTTCCGGTCACGCCC